>NC_137132.1:27022179-27234679 GCF_949319135.1 Squalius cephalus
ACATCACAGGAATACATTACATTTTACAGTAAAATAAAAAAATGATTGTTTTTACTGTATTTTTTTTTATAAGAGACATTTCAAAAACATACAAAAAACCCCTAACAAATCCCAAACTTTTAAACAGGTGGTGTATTTCATAGCTCTTAAACGTAGACCACAACCTCACGCACAGTTTCTCTCTTTCTGCAGTAGACAAACAGAAAACACTGAAGGGTGACGAGATGAACTTGTGGAGCAACACACTATCGATGCTAGCATTAACATCTTAATCAATCTTTCATTCTCAGAAAACAGACAGTTCAGGGCTTGCTTGAGCCAACACACTTAACAGCTAAGTTGTCATTGTAATTATTTGCTCAATGCTTGGCCAATCATATCCCTTTCCAAACAAATCTAGCTTTAGAACAGAATCAATCTTTTTTTTTCTCTCTCTCTCTCTCTCTCTCTCTCTCTCTCTCTCTCTCTCTCTCTCTCTCTCTCTCTCTCTCTCTCTCTCTCTCTCTCTCTCTCTCTCTCTCTCTCTCTCTCTCTCTCTCAAAAAAGGCGTTGGCTAAGTGACCCGACTGTAGCCGGATTAGCCTAAACTGTCACAATGTCAGATTCGTTCTCTCAGAGGGGCTTCACAATCTGGTTTTAAAACAGATCTTTATTTGTGAACAATCTGATTAGTGTGATAATTAATGAACTGGCTAATTCACTGCAGTTCGTGGATACAAGCTTGTCACTGAGAAGTTGGGCTATCTAGATGGGTATTATAATATAATTAATTATTTGTTACTTATATTATTTTGCAATAATAACAATAACAAAACTATTGCAAGTTTGGAATAATAACAATTCATTAATTATTTTGAAAGAAGTCTCTTATGCTCACCAATGATGAAGTGAATGTCTTCAGTGTCACAAAAATCATTCTAATATGCTAATTTGGTGCTCGAGTATTAATGATGGTTCTTCTTATCAATGCTGAAAACCTTATTTGAAATAGAAATGTTTTGTAATATTATGGGCCCTATTTTAACGATCTGAAACGCAAGTATCAAACAAGAAACGCAAGTAACTTTGTGGGCGGGTCTTGGGCGCTGTTGCTATTATACCGGCGGGATAAATGACTCTTGCGCCCGACGCAAATCTAAAATGGGTTGGTCTGAAGTAGCTTCATTATTCATAAGGTGTGGTTTGAGCGTAACGTGAAGTAAACCAATCAGAGCGACATCTCACATTCCCTTTAAAAGCAGGCGCGTTTGTTCCATGGCGGATTGCTATTATAACGGCGGATTTGCCAGGCGTGCGCCAGCAGCGGTTCACAGCCGAGGAGACCGACGTTCTCGTCAGGGCCGTAAAACACAGAGAAGTGACATTGTATGGGGATGGGAGAAACACACCCAAATTACTTTCGGTTAAACAGGCGTATAATAATTTGGGTAAATGTGTAAGCTAGATTTATGCCTATTTTTTCACATCTTCATGGACACAACAATGATTTCCCTCATGTGGAATATTTTTACTTGTAATAATGTATGGTTTTCTAAAAATGGGAACTGCAGCATCTGTGTGTAGATGAGAGAAGCAAAGTGTATATGCATTGTGCACACGTTACATTATGGCCAAGCATGCGCCCTTAAAATAGTATCTGAACGCGCCACTGAAAACTCGGTTACTTTAGACTAGGTTTTTCCTGGTCTGTGGCGGAATTGTTTTCTGGAACTGCAAAATAGCACCAGGGAACGTTTGCGCCAGAACACGCCTCCTCTTTCCGCTGAACCACCCCCGGAAGCGCAAGTTAATTCCCTAATTTACCGACGTGCGTCTGTCGAGGGAAGAGTCCACTGTGCATCGGGTGCAAAATAGGAATTATACATGCGTCGTGTACAAAGTCAATTGCGCTGGGTGCAAGATAGGGCCCTATATCTTAACTGTAGCGTTTGATGATTTTTTTTTTATTTAATTTTTTTTTATTATTAAAAAAATCGTATGTATCACAGTTTCCACAAAAATATTAAGCAGCACAACTGTTTTCAACATTGTTAATGATAAGCAATGTTTCTTGAGCATCAAATCATCATATTAGAATGATTTCTGAAGGATCATGTGACACTGAATGAGTAATGATGCTGACAATTCAGCTTTGATCACAGGAATAAGTAGCATTTTAAAATACATTAAAATAGAAAATGATTCTTTTAAATTGTAGTAATATCTCACAATATTGCATTTTTTTCATAAAGGCATAATAAGCTACTTTTAAGTGCTACCTGCCTAAAATTTAGCTCTGCCTTGTCAGTGGTGCTTTGAATGTAATAATTTCAGTTCTGATGACTCAGTAATTGTGCTTTTATGAGTATTGCAACTAGGAAAGGAACAGACAACGAGTGTCAAAGAAACTAGAGAGTGACATCAAACCAGTCTCGGTCACATGTTAACTGCCGTGGTCTCTGTGGACTTGTCCAGGTGAGCTATTCGGCACACATTTCTTTGCCCCTGGCACGAGTAAAGCTTTAATTTAGTCTCTCTCATCTCCCGTGCGGCCCCCTGGTGGGTCAGCACTACAGGAAAATATAGAGGGAGAGATATCAGTGGATGAGAAAAGCAAAGTCATCCTTCTCTCTCAGCTCGTGTCTACTGTTGCATCAAAATCCACTGAGATCAAATGGATTTTATTTCACATCCCTTTCTGTGGAGTTACATGACACCTTCTTAAGGTGTTATCATCACTTAAAGGGGAAGTGTGTAATTTATGAGCCACTTACATCAAACCGAATTGCAAAAATAAGTGAATAAATAATAAAAAGAAGTCTCAGCCCAAACTTTAATAACGTGTGTTGTATTTTTCAAGCAAATCAGCCTACAAATGGCTTATAGTTGTTTTTGCATATTTAACATATTCATGTTTTTTTTTTTTTTATATAATGATGTCAAGGATAATAGGGTCTGAAATTCACCTGGTTATTAGAGCAAGGCACCTTCTTCAACAACCATCACCATCCTCATTAATGAAACTCCACTGTAGGTTCATCAAAAGGCTTGTATCATTAGCAATTAATTTCCCTTGATCTATTAAGATAAAAGAGTTTGATAAAACTATGAAAAAAGCACTGAAAATTTGCATTTACTGTACATGCCTACAGTCACAATGCAGATTTTGTCATTAAAAAGTTGTCTGCCCATTCACAGTAAAGTACAGAGACCCTAAAGGGACATGGTGATGAAAAAAAAAAAAATTAGATGCGTGAAAAAAATATATATTTCAATGCTTTTGCGTTCACTCGCAAAACTTTTGTGTTCTCTGCAAACGAACACAAAGTTTCTCTGGGGAACCCAAAACAGTTGCGAGAGAATGCAAAAGCATTGACAAATCATTTTTCCTCCCATCTCATATTTTTTTCCTTCACCATGTCCCTTTAGGGCAGGGATGTCCAATCCTGCTCCTGGAGGGCCACTGTCCTGCAGAGTTTAGCTCCAACCCCAATTAAACACCTGAACCAGATAATCAAGGTCTTACTAGGCATTCTAGAAACTTCCAGGTAGGGGTGTTGAGGCAGGCTAGAGCTAAACTCTGCAGGACAGTGGCCCTCCAGGACTGAGTTTGGACACCCCTGCTTTAGGGGCTCCATACAACGAACGAACGAACGAAAGAACGATACTATCATTCCTAAACAGAAAAATGGCTAAAAAATAAGAGTAAAATGTGAAAAGAATTCTCAGACATGGTGAAAAATGTTCATTCAATTTAATTCTCACTTTTTAAAAAGTATTTTATAAATGAATATAAAATAAAATATGACATCAAGGGAGATCAAGACTGACCTTGTCGAGTGCTCCTATCCACATTTCTATATTCTTGTTCTATGTGTGACGAAATGTCAAAACATGATCAAAACATGAAAAATCAGCCATTTTAAATTCAAATTTATTTAAACCTTATGGAATCTTCCTGGAAAAAAAACTCAAGCTCAATCACACAGAGGATTTTAAACAATAGCTGGACCCATAAAGTGTTCTGGCCTTCCATAATCAAGTCTGTTTGCTTTTCACCGCAAGATAGTTCGCCTAACGCCCCATAGATCCACCTTAAACAAACTCGCAAGGCTTAGCAACAAATCAATACCTCCCAGGATCGATAGAAAAAGAGGCAAACGGCTTTTTTTGTGCCAGCTGACTTCTTCAGGGACAAAGAAAATCCATCTTCTCTCCACTCTTTTATAAGCACTTAATTATATTTTGTGAAATACTACTGACCCACTTTCTCCCTGATGCCCTGTGGTCACACAGACTGTTTTCTTGCTGTGTTATCTTGTAGGTTATTGATAATACAGAAATATATGTTGTCGTTTGCGTGGCTTGGAGGAGGCTGGCATGCTTGATTAATTGCGGCTGCCACTAGAGGGCATCGGCTGAACCTCAGGGGCACAAACGCCAACCCTTTAAGTTAATGGATGTTCTCTATCAAAAGCAAGATGATGCACCACATGTGTAATTATTACCACAGCTGAATGAATTTGCATTAAATAAACTGACATTCCCGCATGAATTGGCAAGATGATTTTGAGATCGTTTTGTATGCATTCATTGAAGAAATGCCCACTGGATCATAGTGAATGACTTCTTTCCAGCACTGGTGTCAATTTGTATTTTTTTTACCTTCAGTTCTCTCAGTATCCCTCACCACCAAATCCATACCTGCCTTCATGACAGATAGAGTAGCCCTGGAGAGAGCCTGGCATGACAATATATCCACCAGATCAACAACACAAATCATTTATCACATCTCATCAGCTTTTTACTTGCATTAGAGAGAGAGAGAGAGAGAACCTCTGTAGCTTCCATGTGTGCTTCCTTCATGTCGCTCTTTTTATAACTTCAGGTTATACATGTTCTGAACTGACAAGTGCACAGTGTGTAGAAAGTATAGGCTTAGACAATGGTGAAGAAGTAGCTTGCCAAATTTACATGTACCCAACCCATGTAAAGATAGTTTATGTATGTAAGCAATAGACAAAACCTTTATTGCACTCTGCATTATAGATCTTTAAGATGTCAACTTTAACATTCACAATCACTTAAAGGATTAGTTCACTTCAGAATTTAGGATTAGTTCACTTCAGAACTCACCTCCACGTCATCCACGATGTTCATGTCTTTCTTTCCTCAGTGGAAAAGAAATTAAGGTTTTTGAGGAAAACATTCCAGGATTTTTCTCAATGTAGTGAACTTCAATGGGGTACAATGGTTTAAAGGTCCAAATTGCAGTTTCAGTGCAGCTTCAAAGGGCTCTACACGATCCCAGACGAGGAATAAGGGACTTATCTAGCTAAATTATCGGTCATTTTAAAAAAAACAACACCTTTTATATACTTTTTCACCACAAGTCTTGCACTAGCTCTGTGATGCACCACTCATTAAGTAATCACGTTGTGCGTTTGCTTGTGACGTCACATGGGCAAATGCATTTGCATATGACTGCCTCCAGAGCAAGACATTGACAAATTGCTTGGGCTTCTTACTTGAAAAAAGTAATCTGGTTACGTAACTTGCATTATTAATGATGCATTACCCCCAACCCTGTTCGGGAACACTTCACCTTATAATGCATTGTATGGTCTCATTCATATTTGTAACCACAGTTTTAATACATTCTAATACTTATGTTATGCCTTTAGAAAGTATAACGTAGTAAAACACATGACAAACAACCAATTTCAAATGCAACAAGGAATATGCAAATATTGTAGTGCGTTTTAACTTTGTTTACAATTATTTATGAAAAATGATATAATGCATTATAATGTACATTATGAATAAATTCATCATGCATTATACATAAAGGCTTTTATTGTTACCGTTTTTAATATTTATATTTTATTTTTTATTTCTGTTTTTTTTTTTTGTGTGTGTAAATTTAGTCCAAAGTTTTTTCGAAGTAAACATGTCTAATTCTCCATTGACTACCATTTATTTGGAAGCTCCTAAAAGCATGAAATGCTAATTTGCAAAAATTGCATCTGCTCAGCCAGTCGCATCTGGATTCATCCAATAAAACTGAAGCGACATGAGGCGGTGCACCTTGCCACGTCACTTTTTGGCGTGCGCAGGCTTAAATGAACAAATCAGTGAAACAGAGAGAGTAACCAGAGGTGAGAGAGAGAGACACACAGCTGTACTAGCTTGCACATATGTATCTTTCCTCCTCACTGTCTGACTGTTTGACATGTGGTTTGACTTGGCTCTTGCCAGATGAGCTCTTCCTCTGACAGCCTGGATCCAGGCCGATCAATTCTCCCGGGTCCACCTGTCAGTCCGCGTTTCCTAAAGCCGTCTAAAGCGGCGCTGGCAGCCCTTCTCTGTCCTTCTCTCCTGTCATTCTCCGTCCTCTCCACTATCTCTTTCTGTTTATAATTCAGAGTTAATTTAGAGAGCGTTCTGCACTCGCATGCTGTAATGTACCTTCTCTTTTTGGTTCGTGCAGGGTTAATGTGGCGAGTGTCAAGAACCATTAGCGTTCAGTATCAACGGACCCCTGGTGATACGATATGTATCTCAAGATCCAGCACAACTACTGATATTTTCTGGCTGATAAATTCACCAGTATTTGCTCAAATGTTTTGAGTTTTCTACACCATTCCCAGGGTGTTGCTTGGCAGTTGCTAAGGTATTCTGAGGTGTTGCTAGGGTGTTGTTTGGTGACTTTTTTATGCCTTTTATCCAAACTCATAAACTCTTAAAAAAAATAAAGCTTCAAAAAGGGGGTTTGGTTACACTTTATTTTAAGGTGTCATTGTTGTTACAAAGTATAATTATACATTTAAAGCTACACTGTGTGATTTTTACCCCCATCTAGCGGTGAAATTGTATATGACTACCCAGTGAATATTTGTTTCTGTTCCTCTCAATTCCGAGGGCGTTTTAACTCCTACGGTGGCCGTATTATTCCAAGATTAACATGGCTTCCAGTTATCGACTTCGTCCATGACAATAATAAACAATACGTCTAAAATGAATAAAACTACAGGACAGATGTCAGGAGGTAAACGTCACCCTTGGAATCGGATATCCCAGCATAATCAGATTAGGCTAACGTTACAATGTGTACAAAGTAAAAGCAATTAAAAATAACTAAAATTTACAGTGTCCTTTTTTTTATATAGCTTAAAAAATTGCGCCTTTAAAACTATTCATCACCTGTGATCCGTCGCAGCACAGATTTATGTTACAAGGTAAACAATACTTTTTCACCATTGACGCGAGGATGAAGTTATACTAGAGGTCGTTCTGCCGTTATGCACAACCATGCTATGGTTAGACAAGCAACTATAAAACTTCGAATTTACACAAATGAATTACAACAGGCTGAATTACCTGTCGAGAAGAAAGCAGGCAACCTCGGCGTCCGTTTTAAAATCTTTTCTCCTCATGAGCTCTTTCCATCTGGGAAAAGTTACTCCAATATTGACTATGGTCTTGCTGATTTGTCTGTCGCGTTGACGTTTTAATTCTCTCTTTCAAATGTGAGTACGCACGCACACACACACACACACACACACACACACACACACACACACACCACACTATCTTTCAAATCTGCCGGCACTCGCGAGCTCGCGAGTAATCTCCCCCTCGCATTCGTCACGGTGTCACTGAGTGAAAAACGCAAAAGGCGAAGCTTGAATTTACTGGTATGCCCCTCTTTGGCTAATGTAGTTTCAAGATGGAGGGGCAACATGGCGACCTGCATTCGAACCCCTCACCCGTATGTACTTTCAATGGCAGATTATAAACTTAAGAGAATACTTTATTACTTGAAAGAAGTAAATATACATTAATGAGCACATATATTTTTGAAAGAACTAAGTGTTTTTTGCTAAGAATCAACTAAAAAAGTTACACAGTGTAGCTTTAAGTACTGAGCAAAAATAATTAACTACATGTACTTACTGTTGGGTTAGGGTAGGATTAGGATTTGTTTGAGGGTTAGTTGCATGTAATTATGCATAATTTACTGTTATTACTATGGTAAGTACATGTCACATATGTAACAAGGACACTGTAAAATAAAGTGTTTTCATTGCGATGCAATACAAGAAACATTTTGGGTTCCCCAAAGAACCTTTCTATGAACAGTTCTCAAAATAACCTTTTTTTTTTCGAAGTGTAAAGAATATTTTAATAACCCGGAGAACCTTTTCAATTATAAATAATCTTTTGGTTCCATGGATGTTTAAGGGTCTTCATAGAACCAAAGATGAGTGTATAGGAATCAGTTTATTCATTCCATTTTGGGATTAATGTCATAATAATGTTGATGTTGCTAGCGCCATGCTATACTAATTTGGGTTAAAAATATACTGTAATAATAAATATAAGAACTGTAATGCTGATGTTTAAGCACCACCGATAAAGTCCAGAAAATGTTATCCAAGTGTCTGATTTGAAATTCCAGACCTCAGCCGGAGATGCTCTGTGATCTTTAATTGATCAGAGTGTGCTATCAACGCCTGGACTTAATACTCTCATTTACGTTAGTCTAATAAAAATGAAAAACTAAATTAAGTTGAAAGCTATGTTATGAATGCAGTTTTAGAGAGACATTTTCAAATTAATATATCACGCTGAAGCTGTCATTAGGAATGAACAAGACTCAGTTCAGTGCTGACATATTGATGACAATCCGTGACTTTCTTGATCTAAAGTTATACAGTATAAAATATGCACTGTTTAAAGAATCATATCATATATATTTTCCTTGTCCACTCTTAATTTTTATTCAGATACCAGTTAGCTTTATATTATATTATCTGATTCATTGAAACTGTATTATCTGATTCAATGAAATAGGGTGAATTGAGTGGCTAAATACTTTGTTGGGCTGCTGTTTGTACTGCAGTATATAAATGTAGTTTTTAAAACATTAATAATTTGCAAATCTCAAAAGACTTTAACCTATGTAATGATTATTTTTCTACCCTATGGACACTTTTGGAAATACATTGATCCCTTCATTCTGAACTAAAATACAAGAGAACAAGGTTTTCATTTTAATAAGCTTCAATGTCTTTGTAGCACTCCAAAAACATCCTGTCATAATTATTTTTTTTCCTGCAACAGTTTGCTTAACACTGCATAGTCTCAATCTTTGGAGGCGAGAGACATTGTCATATTTTTTATTTTATATTTAATTCAACATGCCAACCTGCCCTCCACCTGCAACAAAGATAGGCTTCATTCTCAAGTATACTTCCCATAAATAGGAACTCATCACTTTTTGTCAGGACTTTCCTTTTTCACAATTGATCACTTGCGCATGTGCAGACAGAATCATGCAATGTTCCATTTACCTCGGAAGAGGGATGTAGGAGTTGGGAATGAACGCGTTCCAGTAAAGAGATCGGGAAAGCGGTATTTTGCATAGATAACCCCGAAGTATGATGTCCACAAATAGAGTTTAGAGAGTACTGTGTGCACCACTAAGTTTATTGAGACACAGTCAAACGGAAGTGCTAATACACAAGATGTTACAACACGTTCTCATCTCAGGGCGTCATATAGCAAGCAGTGTGTTTATCGTCCAATGTTTACGCGAAAATGAGTTTTTACGTCCATATGATACGCCAACCCGTTCACACTAAATGCGTCTCTATAGCACGCAGTGTGTTTATCGTGCAATGTATACGCGAAAATGTGTTTTTACGTGCATAGGATACGCATGGGTTGGTTAGGGTAGGTTTAGTAGTGGTGTGGGGTGCGTGTGTATTATACGTTTGGGTAGGATTAGTGGTGTGGGGTGCGTGTGTATTAAACATTTGGGTAGGATTAGTGGTGTGGGGTGCGTGTGTATTATATACGTTTGGGTAGGATTAGTGGTGTGGGGTGCGTGTGTATTACACGCAATAAAGTGCGTATCAAATTCATGCGAAAACTGCGTATCATATGGACGTAAAAACTCATTTTCGCGTAAACATTGGACGATAAACACGCTGCGTGCTATATGACGCCCTGAGATGAGAACGGGCTGGATGTTACTACTGTTTTACTACAGTTGATGGGCTGAGCAGCCATATTGGATTCTGAAGTCAGGGTTGTTGCGCTACTACCCCCAAGCTTCCCAGTAATAAATCCTACTTGAGGGGGCATTCCAGTTAAAAGTTCCTACTGGGAACTAGGAATTTCCCACTTTCTGAGGACAAATCGAATGCACCATTACATCACAGGCACTGTCCATGAGACAGAGTGGAATGTGGACAAACGAAGTATAGGCTATTTTGTGCTTTAAAGTTCACTTATTAGTTTGGCCTCTTTCCACATGTTGTTAGTGTTTTTTTAATACCTTTGCCCCTGTGTGTTTTCATTTTATTCCCTGACCGCATGTTGCAGTAATTTATCAAACCTGCCTGCATGTGAACTTGTGTCGTGATTAATTGTTGTGTTTTGGGGTGATATGTGAACACAAAATATATGGCCTTGTCATTTATCATGAGAATTCACCACAGGGACATAAAGTTCATACGGCACTGGAAATATTAATGGTCCCCGAAAAAAACATAATTAATCAGTCGCACGGTTTGAGCAGTGAACGCTAATGTGCTTAATGTATCGGCTTTCTCGCCAATGCTCTCAGGTGTCTTGATACCTTACATGCATCAAAACTTGTTTTCCACATACATTCAGTGGATCTAATCTAGTTTTGCTTCAGGACCCATTTGATATCAAGTGGCAAATCAGCACAGTAACAATCATGTTTCATCCAAAAAAAAAGTCTTTACAATTAAATGCATGCATTTAGTTCAGTAGATTCAGGTGTGATGGATTGATTGATTGATAATGGATGGATGGATTGATTTGATTGATTAATTGGTTGATTGATTGATGGATGGATGGATGATGGATGAATGGATTGATGGATTGATTGATTGATTGATTGATTGATGGATGGATGGATGGATGGATGGGTAAAAAAAAAAGTTTTAGGGCTTTCTTGTAATTCTTATAATAACTATGTAGTAAAAGTATTCTAGTAGGAAGATATGTTTGATTTGTATCTGTGAAGGGAAGCACAAGACTAATACGAGTTACAGCCCTCCTATAAACAATCTAGTCTCTTTTGTTCCCTTTATGAACTACGCTAAGATCAGCATTACGGCCATACTGGGTGAGTACATAAAACATTTATTAGCTTTCATGGAATGCTTGCTGCCTCTCATCAGAGAAGTTAGCCCTTAAGTCTTCTCAGAAAAAGAAAAAAAAGCATGAAAAACGTATTTGTTTGTCTACAGATTTAAAGAGGATAAAACAGCTGAAAAGGTAACAATATTCATAGACTCTCACACATATCAGATGTACAATTTCCTTTGCTGTCAGTATGATCTCGTTGCTCGTGGCCGTGTCCTTCTTTGACGACCATCTTGAGTCTCACTGCGGTAATCCTTTTTGTCTGTGTGTGTACAATTTGTTCCCCCCACTTTCCTTGGTAGTGGCATGAAATAAAGCCTTAGGTACAACAAGAGCAATAATCTGTTGGCACATTGAAATCTTTAAAGAGTCTGGCCACGTCTTCAGCATTGGACAATGATCTATGGGGCATGATAGGGAATTGATTAGCCTCTGTTTGCGCGCAGCACCTCGCAGTAGTAAAGCAAGGTACAAGGGAGCAAGGAACCTGTCATCGTACACATTCATGCTGCCGAAGGAATGAGCTTCCCCCCTCCCTCGCTTTTGAAATCGAAGCATGCCCTTTCCAAACACGCTGGGAAATCCACATTTTCACATGTCCTTCCAATACTGGGCCAGCGAGAGCCTAAAGCACTTGACAAAAAAAAGAAGCAATCCTTTAGCACGTCTGCCAACAGCAAAGAGGGGGATAAAAGAAAACAACAAACAAACATTAATCTCGTCCTTTAATTTATTCATTTCAGCCATGATTCTGGCTGGGTGAAAACCCCTGCTTGCTGCGTTTCAGGGGAGTGATGGCGTTTTTGCAGAGCGTTAATCTCACAGGAGCAGCTGTGTGTGGAGGATTAGGTTCTGATAGAGAGCCGGTCCCGCTGATTGGACGACGGAGATGTTCACACATCAACAGCAAAGTCCGTCAGAGAGCGGTTAGAGCCCGAGTCCGCTCTAACATTAGCATAGCCCAGAAGCACCGGCCTTCACACCGCATTCACATCAACTCGCTGATGAGCTCTTAAGCGAAGACACTAATTTATGCTCAGCTGTTTCCCCCGCAGTGGTTTTTACTCGTGCTGTCCTTCACCTCATTTTGGAAAGCTGAACTTATAAGAGTTTGTGTGGTACACATGCGCGTCATTTGCACGGGGGTTACGGGGGTCATGACCCCCTCAAAAATCAGATCCAGCTAATATAACCCCCCCAATATCATCACATCATTCAGATTAAAATAAATATGAAATATTCAGAATGAATACTTTTGTTCGTTTTCTTTATTAATTTCATTTGCCAGCAAGAAATATAGTATCATATTTTAAATAATCTGTAATGTACCGCCCACCGCACACTATTTTGTGCAGTCGCTGGGATGAATGGTTGGAGAAAGCTGACGGTGCATGCTAACGGATGGAAAGATGAAAAGGACACTGAAAGGCAGCCAGACAACGATTTTTCATTGTTGGTCGACACCAGCCAAAAAGAGGAAAAATCCTGACCAAACGGTGGTACCCCTATTGCTAAGTTAGCTGTTAAGTTAGCTCAGCGTTTCTTAAAGTGTGGGGCGCGGGCGCGGCCCACTGGTGGGGAATACAGAAATGAGAACTGGGGTGCGACAAACAGGTTTTGTGCCCATCTTTTTAATTCCTTTATTTATTGGCCATACACTCAAAACAAAACAAAGACACATTTAAATGTAAGCCTTACTTAACCTTTTCACGCGTAAGTTTAAAAGTTTTTCAAGGCAACCGTTATTGATCGTAGTATCACTTTATGGTTCCCATGGAGACGCGTCATTCATTGCTTGTCACACCGCAGCCACAATAGCGCTGAATGACTGATGATCTGCTTTTATTTCTGTTTTATTTGTTAGCTATAGCAGGATATATCTGATATTCCGATTGTCAAATATGTGCAAGTGGATGTGTTTTGTTGTTCAAACACCTTTATAACGATCGCGTTAGTTGAGCTGTATGCGCAACGTATTTTAGGTATCTTATTAAAATACCTAAAAAAATACGTACATTATTAGGAATTTACCACCTCCGGCTCAATTTGAGATTTTTTTTTTTTTTTTTTTTGCATGGAGTTTGCAAAGTGACAAAATGAATCAAAGCACAACTAATGTTAGTCCACACTTGTATTTTCTCAGTTTCTGACTTTACGTTAAGTAGCCTAAATCAGTAAAAGTATCACAATGTATTTCTAATACAGGAACGGCAAATTAGCATGTTACCTTTTACACAAGAAAATTATTCAATAAATAAATAAATTAATAAATATGCCGCGAGTTTAACCCCCCCAATGGTAGACCCAAAGTTACGCCCTTGGTGGTACATTTGATCTTGGGAAGCATATGAGCACCCTAGCAACACCCTAGAAACCCCTAACCACTAGAAGTACAGTGTTGGTACGGACCAGACAGGATAGCTTTTCTTGCCCATGTGCATTGATGAGTCTTGGGTGCCCAACACCCTGTCGCTAGTTTGTGGTTTGTCCCTCCTCGGACCACTATTGGTAAATTCTCACCACTGCTGACCGGGAGCAATCCACAAGCCTTGCCGTTTCAGAGATTGCCTTGCCATAACAATTTGGCCCTTGTCAATGTTGCTCAGATCTTTATTCCTGCCCATTTCTTGTGCATCCAACACGCTGATTACGAGAACTTATTGTTTGCTTATACCATCTAATCTACCCAGACTTTAATATGTGGCATTGTTATGAGATGATTAACAATATTTGCTTCAACTGTGACTGGTCTTAATGTTTTGGCTCGTCTGTGTGTGTGTGTGTGTGTGTGTAACAATTTATTTTCAATGAAACTACAAAACTAATCTTTTAATCTACTCCAATTTTCACTTTGTGTCTTATGTTGTGTATGTCTTTCTCTACAAGATGCAATAGCTGAAGAAACTGTTTTTTCCCACCTATGAAAAGCCTTTTAAGCATTCTGTACTACACAGGCAATCTCTCTTGGCCATGTATACATTGTTGGGTAATCAATCCACCTATCTGGGCTGAAATGTTAAATGCCCTAGTATGGTTCTGGCTAGACAAATCACTCGGGCTGAAGAAGGCAAACCTACATGCAGTTCAAGGCATTGCGAGTAACACCTGTGTACATTGTGGTAAAGTGACCTTTTAAGCTTTGATTGGCGTGTCAGGGAGCTTGTGTGGGAATGACACTTTGTTGGTGTGTTCAACAACAGACAAATGTCAAGATTGCGTTTGAGTGGGTGGAAAATAAGAGGAATGGCTATGTGATTGTGTGTATGTGCATAATATGTGATGTGCGAAGGCTTTAATGTATGGATGCTGATGCTAATGTATGCATTCGTGTGGGTTTTGCATGTGTGCGCATGCACATGCACCTATTTGATTTGCAAATGCGAACACAGGACATTAAATAAAGGACTGGAATTATATCTGCTCTTCTACCGTATTACCAATGCATTTGTTTGGATTTGTCCATGCTGATTTAGAGACATGAAATAGTAAAACCGCCCATAACTTCAACGGGGCTTAAGCAAACCAACGCATTATTTTATTCATGACCACACAAATCAAATGAAACAGGACTGGGACCCATTTCAATCACTCTTTGAGGCAAAGATCCTTTTTGTTCTTCAAACACGGCCTGCGAACTTGCTGCACCAAGTGGAAAATCCACGAAAACTTCTGAGCCACCTCGGCAAAACCGTGACTGTTCAACTTTTAAACTCACTCGCTGGAGATGCTCCAAATTATTAATGGAAGTACATTTTCCTGCCCATGGATGCCCGGTCGTTAGTCCTGACACTTTTTCTGATTTACAAGGTGTTCGTACGTGATTAACAGCGATCTGATTGGGCTGTCAATCTTCCAAATAGACACCTTACTGCCACTCAACCCACGGCTGTTCCTCTCCAAATGGGTCAGTATGGACGCCTCTCGCCACTTCTTCATCCTTACGATCCCAATAGACCTCAGTAAATTTCCCGCTGTCTGTATCAATACGTGCACCCATGGGACGCGAGCCCACTGCACTTTTAAAGCTTACGACCACGTCTTTCTGCCTGTCAGCAGCCAGAGGATACAGCGGGGTCAATGGGGCTAGACTAGAGGTCAAAGGCTGTAATGTTCACCATATTTTATGATAGGCATCAATTGGAGGAACTGTCCTGTCAGCAATAACAGGTTGTCTTCTCCAGGGCTAGTTGTGGTTTTGCGCAGGCATCCCATTGAATAGCATTGTTTTTCTTAGTGCTGTATGCTGATATATGATGTGGATCAGGGGTTTTCATATGGGATCCGTAAAAAAGTGCTAGGGGATCCGTAGAAAACGTTTAGAGAAAAAGTGTAAAAAATGTGTTAAAATGAATCAAAATAAGGTTAAAAAGGATTTAAATAAATAAACAAAATAAAAAAATAAATAAAAAATAAAAATAAACGTAAATAAATAAATAAAATAAAATATTTATAAAATAAATATGTAAAAAAGAAAAAAAATACAGTATTATAACAGTTCAGTTTTCAAACTGATGTGAGTAAAAAAGAGTGCTTGGGGGGTCTGTGGAAAAGTTTAGAGAAAAGTGTAAAAAAAAATAGGATTAAAATGAATAAATAAACATAAATTAACATATTAAAATAAATAAATGCGTAAAAAATACAGTCCTATAACTCTACAGTACTATGATTGAAATAAACATAATGTAACTTAATAGAAACTACATATTTTCCAAATAATATTTTAGACATATAAATGTGTAAATATATTTATAATATAATATAATATAATAAGAGTTTTTTTTTTTTTTTTTTGCAATATAAATTTGGTCTTTATATAAGAAGCTATATGGATGGGTTACCCTGGCAAAAGGATGCGCATATTTATGGGTCCATGGCATTTAAAAGATAGAAAACCCCTGATGTGGATAATCACATTCTGAGAGAGTGATTATTGTATTATTATTTTACGTGATGCATAGGAAGGCATAAATCGATTCATTTTAATCCATCAGGTGTCTGTATGTGTTAAAATGTCATTCAACACATACATTACACATCCAATTTCATATATTTTTCCTCTCTTGAAGTTCGCATATTATTGATCGATCTCCATCTTTGTTAGCCTTCGGGTTTGCACATGCAAACGGCATTAGAAGCTACTTTATCAAAATGATCCTTTAACTCCGGTGGAGTTTGACCCATGTGCACCCGTTCGAAGTCATTATCCAAACAGTCCTGACCCCGTGACCTCTGGGGGAAAAGTATTGCGAGGCTGGCTATCATCTCATCTTCTTTTCAGACTTCGAGAACCTCATCTCGGTGCCTCGCCGATAAGATACGTTTCCTTGTTACTTACTGCTATAGTTCAATTATCTCTGTTAATAAATGGATCTCTGTATCATGACTGCTCGCTACGACTCCAGAACATAAATTCTTAATGCAAAATTGATCCATGTCAGATTCCCTTCGGAGAATCAATCACAGGCGATCGATGCGATGCAATATGCTACTGGTCCACTGGTTTAGATGTGTATTTTATCAAACATGTGAACTTTCCTTTTCTCTGAAGCTGGGGTCTTAATGCACGGCGAAAAGCAGGGAGGAAAACGGCCTGGCGGGAGTTGATTATTGATCACAGTACGATGTTAACAGGAATGAGCAATGCTGCAGGATTCATCAGAAAATGAAAATACATCATACATAGTCACACAAGCAAGCAAGCAAGCGCCTCACCCTGGCTGCTGGTGGTGTATGACAGGCCATTTGTTATCTCCAACAGATTCATTTTCAGCCAAACGCAGGAGTCCCAGTGACAAATACTGTCCGTGGCATGCTTTACTGTGGTTCTTCACCTTACCCGTAAATACAGGCTTTCTGAGCACCCCCAAAACCCCTGAGCTGTCATCACACCTCGGTTAGGTCTGAAATAAATTGAGCTCTGCCATGAATTTATTTGAGCTTTTGCCATATTTATTAACTGGGGAGATTCCCTATTTTCAGGGGCAGAGGAGTGTATTAATTCAGAAAAACTCCACAACCCTTAAATCAGGCGAATGCCAAAAGCGATTCCTCTAGCATTTCTCGCTGCCCTTGTGACAGAAGCCTTTCACCCCTGTTAGCCTGCACCAAGAGCTTTGGGAAAGTTGTTATCCAGCGGAAATTTCCAAAGGTGTTCTCTGGTCTTGTACCATTGACTCGGACTCCAGCTTTTTTCCCTGATGGATTTATGTGGCACATAAATTCAGTGCACTACTCCCTGCCTGTAGCAAGTGTTCCCAACATTGCTGGGGTGCCTCTTTTATAATAATAAAATCCATATCACTTTTGCTGAAATCATATTCCTGTTACTTCTTGGAACTAAATGCTAGCGCTGCAGTTGTAAAAACAGATGGATTTTGAATTAGTTTGAGAGGTATTGTCGTATTTGCACTTTTGAAAAAGTAGACTCTAACTTGTACCGTAATCTACTGTGTATGAATTGAGGATTATATCAATTTATATTTTTAAATTGATGATGGGTTTGAACATGAGGATTTTCAGTGACTCTACTATATACAGTGTATATATATATATATATATTCATGTTCACTTATTTCACTTTATTGGCAATGAAAATTACCTATTAATTGTCATTTAAGTGAAATTACTGAACCTAAATATACGAGCTTGATAAAAATGTTCATTTTAGAAGAAAATCTCAGATGGCACTGTCTTCATATATAAACATATCTCAGTAGGTCTATATCTATATATATATATCTCAGTAGGTGTTGACAAGTGAGCGTCTAATAAGTGAGTTCATTCAGTCAACCAATTCATTCAAAAACACTACTTACTGAATTCGGAAACTGCATACTAATATACTACTCGTATTACTTTTACCATATATTTCTATGGCAGAAATAGTATGAGCAGTATGATAGTATGCGGTTCTGAATTCAGCAGCTGATTCAGGTCAAAACAAGTGACCATCTTTATGAGTGAGTTTATGCAGTCACATTTATCATCGCTCTGTGAAATTTCTCAGGGGCGAACTCCAATGCAATTTCAATAGGAATCCGCCCAAACAGGAGTCTTGCATGGCGATGAAAAAGTTCCCCCCGTTTCCCACATTTATTCAGAAAAGAAACATGCAAATGAGTGAGGCAGTAAATCATTCAGTCAATCAATTCACTAAAAAACAGCAGTTCATTCAAGCGAGTGATAAGAGTGATGATTTTTTGAAGGCTATTTGTTGGCCACATATGTCAGAAAGATAACAATTATCAAATTTACCGTTATTCCCTGTAAAGCGTAAATTGTTGTAATTTCTTTATGACTTTGGAATGTAGAGGTCAGTTTACTGAAATGAAGCAGCCTTAATGACGTATGCGCCCAACAAATTTGCCCTCCAGAGGTCGCAGTCTTCAAAATCCGACGCAGCTAGTGAGTCGTTCAAATAAGTGATTCATTCAGAAACACCGTTAACATGTGTTTGGCTTGGACTTGAAGATGCATCAGTTAGTTCTCTATTGGCTTTGCTTTGATGAATATTTGAAGTTTGAATTTTTTTAATATTAATATACAGTAGGCCAAATCTAGCCTTTTTATACTCTGAATGTTAGAGCTGAAGTTTAAAAAAAGGAAAAAAATGATGTATTGAGTCACGGCAGCAGAAGCATCCAGAGGCATTTCACTCCCTAACATGAAAAGCGATCCTATTTTCTGGGAGCGAGGCAGAGAGAAAGAGGAGAAATATTTCATTAAGAAGCATCTGACTCCAGTCTGAGTGCCGCCTCTCTGCTGCTTATCCCTGAGAAGCCATATTTCCAGCCAGTTATGGGACCATAAATTACCTATTGACTACCTTATTATGCTTATTCGATTTGCTGTGATCAAGAGGGTTATTGAGGTGTCAGGCCCGAGTGCCAGCGTTGATAGAGCCTGTCTGGATGCCAGACGCTGCCAGGGAGATCTCTCACAAGCCCAAGCTGTACCTGAGTGAGTCTGAGGCCTCGTGTAATCGAGGAAGTTGATAGTTCTAATGGAAGGAGTGGGAGCCTCGACTGAATGCCAAACTGGCACTCATCTGCAGATACTCTCTTATGGAGACAGATGAACTTAAAGATGGTCTTCCGGTCTAGACTGCATGGGCACACTGGCTGTGGGTGGCATTACTGGGTTAGTAAAAACCTTTGCACGTTGGACTAAGAATGGCACCAGTGCATGACGCTGTCTGGTATTGTGGACAAAGTCAGTGGCTGTGCTGAAAATGAAACTTTATGGTACACTTTGTAACTTTTGGCCCTCTAGCGGCTAACAAACAAAACTGCATGCATTTTGCGGAAGAACATTTTGGTTGTGCTTCTGATCTGCGTGACTGTGCGGATGAATATGGTTATCCTGCTACTCCTAAAACATTCTCTATTAGGCTTAAGAGATATAACCAGTGTAGATGGAAATGATCTCAGGCTGACTAGCTTGAAGACGTTACTGTAGCTTTACCCATTAATAGACACGGTACTTTCTTGAAAATAAATTTTATCAACCTTTTAGGTATGTGATGCCTAAAAATTTGGCCTGAAGTTTTTGTTGCCCTTTAATGCCTAAATATGAGCTAATGTTTCATTATTTCCACCAAGCTTTCAACACACTAAAACACAAGTCTTAACTTTCAAATGTAAAAAAAACGTATTTGTTTCAGCCATACAATAGATGGCGATAGAGAATCCAAAGTTCTGTAGTACAGTTTTATATTTGAACAACAATGGCTGCATCCAAAATGCATATACTGTATTATAGGTACTTTTTACATTTTTAATTTTAAATAAGTAATTACTTCTCGAACGCTAAAAAAAGTATGTTCTAGTATGAATGTGTGTGTAGTATAGGGATTTCCCGAGCCAATCGTCAGCTGTCACGCAGGTGTCGTGCAGTAAGTGGCGATATGCACCTTCAAGTGGGTTTGCCAACCGCCATTAAAAGGAAAAAAAGAAGCTCAAATGTATCATCAGACTGAGACATCATTGGCATAATGCGTTGCTGTGGGTTGCTGTCACATTTTGGTTGTAATGAGCATATGATAATTCAAAAGAATAAACAGTTTTTAATAATAAATCCAGGGGCGTCGGATTGGGGTAAAACCAGTTCTGATTACCAGGGCCCCAAGGGGAGAGAGGGCCCTTGAAAAGTCTGGAATATATTTTATTTTACTTGGATATTTTAATTTCCTAATTAAATTTCATAATGAATGTCAGATGAAATGTAAAGTTAGTGTATTGGCTGAATAACTTGGTTGATTGACTGACCACATTTTGTATACAAAAAAAGTAAAGACTAAGGTCTCACGGTCCCACCCCTTGCTAATGCGCCAAATGGTTTAGTCCATATGCACGCATTTTATGTTAGTTAGTTGAGCATCTGGTGGAGCGCAAACTTCTGCTGTAGAAATGTCTCTCAAAGAAAGCCAAATCAAGCCACCAAAAAAGAAAGGAAAGACAGGAGAAGGAGAATGAGACAAAACTAAACTGCTTGAATATCTCCGCGATCGTTGGTGCTAAAAATGAAAGAGCAGAACATACACTTTCAGATGATAATTTTGTTGGTGGTATTTGGTATTAAAAATGGTATTTGGTGAGGAACATGGGGGCCCATCAGGACTGCCTATGCATAGGGCCCGGGATCTTGTGCTACGCCCCTGAATAAATCCAAGGGAGAACAGTGAAAAAAAAACACACACACACACAAAAAAAACCCCCACCACGTTAACCAAACAAACACAAACTGAGGGTTTAAATACACAGAGCAAACAAAAGAGCTAATGAGTTCATTAACGGGCAACAGGTGATTGGGATCAATCAAACACTGGAAAACTAGGTCAAGCAGAACAGAACACAATGAAAACTAAAATGAAAAGAGAATATACGACACAGTTGCGTCTTGCTTCAGACTTGACTGACACACTGGCATTCGGACACTGCAAGCTTCATGCTTTCTAACCGGCATAAATCCAATTTTGTTGCAATTATTCTGCTTATTATACATATAAATACAAGTTTTTATCAGTATTCCCATATTCATAATTGTTACCACACAGTCTGTAAATAGTGTCAAGTGTCTACCACAGTAACAGATGTTAACATTTAGCAATGTCTTTATACAGCTTGTATTGACTATAAATATAACCAAGCACTAGGAAAATACTCAGTATCAGCAGACACTCAATATTCAATGACTCGGATCAGATCGGGGCCACACAAAACTTGATCGGGACATCCCTAGTGTAGTATGAATTTAATTCAGATGTACTACATCTGCCATGTTGTCATTATCATGTGACTACCAGCGTCAGTTTAAGACTTTGAATTACTGTAAATTCAGACACTTCTTTTGTCACATAATGTTTTTTCACCTATTATAGAGTTGGGATTTATGTAATTTTGGATGCAACCTAGAGTTATTCAGAGCTTGAGCTATTTCCGCAAAAGGTTTACTGAGGTCTCTTATCCTTGATGTGCTAAGGTCTCTTAATCAGTTGACGTAAGGAGTCATCATGAGGACTTCTTACTGTTTTTGTGTTTATCCATTTGAACAAAGCATGAAGGGGCTAAATGGGAAAACAACATGTTCACTTCAATTCATCTCTTCATTTTTAATTTAATGTGGCATCAAGCTCGCTTACAGTGTCTTAAAATTCAGGTTTTATTACCCTGGAACAATGTGGCTCGTCTTGCAGCAACCAGCGGCTGCGAGACTTCATTACCAATATGCTCCACAAATATGCTTTCTACATGCTCGTTTAGAAACGAGCGAGGTCTGTCATTTAGCAGACCGCCGCGTGTTGTAATGGAGTTTTCACTCGGGTTGCAGAAGGAGAGAGAGAAGGGTAGAAACTGGGGAAGAGAAATAAAATGCATGAGAGGTGCAGACGGGGAGTGTTGAGGAGGGACCGCAGGAAGTCATTAGACAGGTCTGTTAATTGAGTCAGTGAGATGGAGCGTGGAGTGTGTTTGTCTGAGGACCAGACGACCTTCAGCACAGACACGGGCATTAATTAGCGCTCTGTGCACAGGTGAACTCCTTCAAGCCAAATGAGGAGGAGCGGCCCATTCTTTCAGGTTTAATGTGGTTTCCAGTGATTATCAAGTCTTCAACACCCTTACTTCTTAATGTCTTTCGTTTATGGATAGAGTTGTGACTGAATTCAAACACGGAGGGCCGTGGACTATGGAAGCATGTTTCCGCCACAGAATAAAGGGTAATCGCAACTTTTTATCTCACAATTCTGACTTTTTTTCTCACAGTTGAGAGTTTATATCTTGCAATTCTGACTTTTCTCAGAATTGCGTGTTATAAAGTCGCAATTGCGAGTTAAAAGTCAGAATTATGTGATATAAAGTCGCAAATGTGTGTTATAGAGTCTTGTTTTTGATTTTTTTTTTCTCAAATTGCATGTACATATCTCACAATTCTGACTTTATAACTAGCTATTGGGAAATATAAAGTCAGAATTGCATGATATACTGTAAAGTCACAATTGTGTGTTATAAGGTCAGATTTGTAAGATATAAACATGCAATTCTGGGAAAAAAAATATTTTTTTTTTCTTAGAAATGGACTTTATAATTCACATTTGCGAGTTTATATCTCACAATTCTGAGAATAGATATCAGAATTGCGAGATATAAACTCGCAATTGCGAGAAAAAATGTCTGAATTGCGAGTTTATTAAAGTTTATGACTTTATTACACGAAATTATGAGTTTATGTCTTTCAATACTGACTTTATAACACGCAATTGTGACTTTATATAAAGCAATTCTGACATTATGATTGCGAGATGTAAACTCGCAATTGTGACATAAAAATTTGCAATTATCTTTTAAAATGTTTTATTCTGTGGCGGAAACAAGCTTCCATAGTAAACTCTCTCTTATCTTGTACTATACCTGACTTTCTGTCTGTATCTCATTAACAGCATCAATTCATACCTTCTGGGGCTCGGTGGGTTCAGCTGTGATAACGGCGATGTGTCTGTCGGCTGCCGCATTCCAGATTTTCCCAGATGTAAACGATGATTTTCAGTGATACAGATGCCAGATTTTCACTCGCACACAGTAATAGTGCCACAAAATATAGTGAAAGCTTAGATCTGTGTTTGCATTTTTTATCATCACCTGTCTGATTCCCTTTGAGCGCCGCTGACAAATCCATGGCTATTCAGCCTCGACTGACTGTTTCATTTATTTATTTATTTATTATTTCAGGAAACGCTTCAAAAGCAACGTCGGGAACAGATTTAAATAAAATAAAAAAAAGACACAAAGCCACTGATCTGGCAGCAATCAAAAAAATTAAAAGCAGCATTATTGAACAAAATAGGAGTAAAAAAAAAAAAAAATGTGGAGTTGAAGACTGGAAAATGAAAAGACCCAAAGTAGAAGAGAATTAGAAATGACAAAGAGAACTTCTTTTTAAGAATATGAAGTAGGTGACACAATTTTTACAAGATTTATATTCAGGTATAAGTGCCAATTTACAGTTACATCTTTAATAGTTTTACTCAGACTCCTTCTATAGTCATACATGCATGAAAAAAAACAAGGTACTGACCTTTAAAAACAACGAGGTGGCTGCAGGGTTCAGTCGATACTTGACCCTTCACAAAAAGAGGTCAAAAGGCCCTAAGGTTACACAAATGGCAGAGGTTTGATTTGCTGAATGTGTACCGTTTGGATGAGCTGCAATTTAACGGAGAAGAAAAACACGCCTAAATGTCATTTGTGTGAACACGGCGTGTGGCATGGCGATATTTTCCACAGGGAGCTTTGCAGATAAAGTTCAATATGCAGGGGAGGCTGTTCTGGTCCAGTGTGTTACATTTAAGGTGTTTCTGATTGCTGTCAGATTGTGTGGTTCAGGCAAGCCATTTCATGAACACATAGCAAGATCCAGATGGAAAATATATCTGTCTTATACATGCATCATATATCCAGTCAATGAGAGATGGATTCATTTATTTACAATTGGGCCTCTTTATGTGTTTATATACACGCTAATGTCCTTATTTTCATTTCGGACATTAAGTAGTTAACAGTTAAAGTAACGGATGACCTCAGAGTCCTCAGAGACTATGATCACATCACAATCAAAGTTCTGAAATCTGAGAATCTCTTGTTTTTTTCTCTCTCTGTATCCTGGTGTGTCTCTCACTCATCTGTCTTTTTAAGACCCCATGAAATGTGTTTTCCTGTTCAAATTCATATTGAAATAGGGGTGGGACTGGACATATAAAAAAGTGCATTTTTATTAGACAAAATAACTGTGAGTGCAAGATAAATTGAATTTTATTTGAATAGAAAGTTTGTAAATTTAAGTTAAAAAAAAAAAAATCTAGACCTCAGAGCCAATATACATGAACTGAAAGCCTACAAAACCAAACTGGTTTGAGGTTTCATTCATTCATACCATAAACAGTGCTGGATGAGATACCCAAAAATGAAAATTAGCCCATGATTTACTCACCCTCAAGTCATTCTATGTGTATATGACTTTTAACTAGCTTTGTAACATGTTAAATATGAATATTTTCTTACACAAACTCATCGCTTTGCTTCAGAAGGCCTTTATTAACGAGCACTTTTATGATGGATATGATGGACTTCAAAACATAAACAGCAATTCACTGCCATTATAAAGCTTGGAAGAGCCAGGGCATTTTTTTTTTATATATAACTCTGATTGTATTCATCTGAAAGAAGAATGTCATATACACCTAGGATGACTTGAGGGTGAGTAAATCATAGGCTAATTTTCATAATTGGGTGAACTATCCCTTTAAGGTTCGGGGCTTATTAATTTTGCTAACCTTATCTTCAGGAGATTCAAACTTTGCCACGAGTCTCCTTTTCTCTCGTTTCCAGGCCACACCAGCTTCATCTTGGCCCTTACTCAGGATCTGAGCTCTTAAATCAATAGCATAACTCAGAGAGAGGGAAGAGACGCAGGGGCCAGAGAGGCTGAAATATGTACCTTATAACTCAAAGCATATTTGCTGCCATTACCTGAAGGTGTGACCAAGGTGTTAATAACTCTTCACCGTGGGTGGTGCGATCCTTGTCAGGAGGGAGTGTTTGAAGGGTGTGAAGGTGGAGGAGATCAGCACTCACACATACACCGGCATTAATGACGGCACATACACAATCGCCCATATGTACGTGCTTCAAATGTGGCAAAGAAAATGGTTGAATATTACTGCACACCTTTCTTCCTACTTTTCCATGCTCATCTCTTCATTCCCTGCGGGTATTCTCTGCGGTATTCTTATGCAGTGTGGAGGGTATTGGTGTGCCCTTGGCAAAAAAAAAAGGGGCTGGTTGTTGCAGGCCAAGTGTAGACATAAATCGCACCAACGGCAGTTTTACTGCCGGTTGTAAATAGACGTTCCTGCCATTTTTTACGACAGCTATCACTAACTCATTCTGATTCTTATTGCCTCTCGAACGCCGCCAATGGCCCGCCTGCCACTCCCAGCGCCCGGCTCTTCTGTGCTGCCCAAACTTCTGACAGCACCGGGATTTATCGCTGTGGTGTAACTGCTTCTTTAACAAGTACCGCAGCATTTAATTGAATCACTTGTTTTTTTGTTCATAATCACACATATGGATCCAAGTAGAGCAGGAAGGGGGTGATGCGCTAAATCCAAGTGGCTTTGGGAATCTGTTTAAAAGGAAGATGTTTGGAAGATGATCAAGGGACGTGAGGTTTGATGTGGTTGGCGGATTATGTGGCAGATTAATTTTTTTGTTGTTGTTGAAAAATCACATTTCTTGCCAGTGCTGTGTCCTCAAATTTCACAGCATTGACTATTTTAACTATTTTAAAATATTGTTGCAAGTCATTGATCCCACAGTGAGAGGGAAATAATTCATAGCAACTGTGTTGTATAAATGTTAAATTTTATATTTGTAGGTTCTCATCAACATTAAAAACCTAGAAACAGGGAATACATATTTGAAATGATCCCCAAAGTCTTTGAAAAAATAATGACTATGTACAAATATACATATTCAATAGTGAATTTTAAATATGGGTCAGACTTTACAATTGCTTTTGTTAACATTAGTTAGTTAAAGGGATAGTTCACTTTGAAATTAAATTTTGGTATGTTTTAGCTTACCTCAAGGGCATCCAAGATGTAGGTGTCTTTTTTTCCGCAGTAGTTTCAATTTTGATATTTTTAGGTCAAACCGTTCTTGTCTGTCAGTCATATAATGCAGGTCTGTGGACACTGTCTCAAAGAGCATGCACAGAGTCCAAATTAAAACAATTCCCCATCGTCCAAATTAAACAATTCCCCATCGTAAGTACACATTGATGGCCTAAGACATGAAACGAGCGGTTTGTGTGAGAAAACGAACAGTATTTATATTGTTTTTAACTCTTGTACACAGCCACGTCCAAGTGATCTGAGGGCGCGGTCGCTTCCTGCTGTGTGACGTGTGCGCAGACTGGTGCATAGATATATATACACTAGATTCCGCCTTGGCTACGGCAGTTCATTGGAACGAATGCCGTAGGCAAGGCGACATCTATTCAAGTGTATATATATCTATGCACCAGTCTGCGTACACGTCACACACCAGGATGCGCGCGCGCCTTCAGATCACTTGGATGTGGCTGTGTACAAGAGTTAAAAACGATATAAATACAGTTCGTTTTCTCACACAAACCACTCGTTTCATGTCTTAGGCCATCAATGTGTACATACGATGGGGAATTGTTTAATTTGGACGATGGGGAATTGTTTTAATTTGGACTCTGTGCATGCTCTTTGAGACAGTGACCACAGACCTGCATTATATGACTGACAGACAAGAACGGTTTGACCAAAAAATATCAAAATTGAAACTACTGCGGAAACAAAGACACCTACATCTTGGATGCCCTTGAGGTAAGCTAAAACATACCAAAATTAAATTTTAAAGTGAACTATCCCTTTAACATGAGAAATCACTAGCATGATACACTGTAAAAAATTTCTAACCCTCCCAAATCAAAAATTTCAAGTGACCAATAACATCTAAATTTTTCAATTGGCCCAAGTGAAATTCTGTAAATTTCAATTGGCCCAAGTGAAAATCTGTAAATTTAATTTTATAATTTACAGAATTTCACTTGGGCCAATTGAAAAATTTAGATGTTATCGGTCACTTGAAATTTTTGATTTGGGAGGGTTAGAAATTTTTTACAGTGAAGCATAAACAAAAATAAATATATTTTATATTCTACATAAAGACATATTATACATAAAACTATTTTGTGAAAGGTAATATGTAGAATTATATCATAAAATGTTATCAAAAATATTTATAAACTAGAATGTTTTAAATGAGACCATACAAACGAACAATAAATAAATCAATTATTGTGTAGTTTTACCAGGTTGGGTCATGTGACCAGTCAGGTGGTTGAAGTGCTACATAAACTAGGAAGTTTGAGTATTTTGTACTTCACACAGCCAATCCTCGTTCCTAAAAGGACTAACCACTCAGCAGCTGAGTTGGAATCTCTCATTTGTTCATTTTGTGGATATAAATCTAAAAAAGGAGCATAATCTCTAGGGTAGAAGAAACAAACATAATTCAAAGTCCAAAAAATTACAAGTGCATTCTCTGTCCCTTTGTCTTGCAGGCCAGTCAATCAGCACAATCATTTTGCACTTTTATATTGTGACCTTGTGTCCCTGTTTTTTTTTCCACAGCTAGATCAAGTTGGATATTATGTCATTTATATGGAGTGACTGAAACATATTTGGACATTTTAGATAGTCACGCCACAATGTTTGAGAACCATTAAGTGTTCAAATACCCCTTGTCTTCATATATACTGTATATATCATTTTACCAATATATTTTGTCATTTGAAACCTAAACAACTTTGCTTTAAAAATGTGTTTGTTCCTTGATATTTTGTTATATAATGAAATTTAAGGTATGACTTCATTGTCCAAATACGTTTTTCAGGTTCATGGAAAAGACAAACGCCTTTCTACTTGTTTTTTTTTTTTTATTCTAAACAGAATACATTTTTAATCAATTAATTGACCAAACATGCTCTTATTGCATGGTATTTTTTTTTTTTTTTGTGTGTGTGTATGTTTTAGGGGATATATGATGTGTACAATGTACATGCAGTTTTATATGGTGCAGTTTTTTTTAGTGGTGGTGTCTCGATTCCTCTTGCAGCTATGTCATACAGGGATCTAGAGATAGTCCGTATTTTACTGTGGATTTGATGTCTTATTTATGTAGACTGGCTCGTGAAGCCATGCAGTGCTAGCTTTTTCAGTAAAATTCTCTTCCAGGTATTCAGCCTTTTTGTGTGTGTGTCCTGTAAGACAACAAGCATTGAGGATATTGCTTTTTGTTGACAAAGATTTGTTTGTTTATGGCATTAGGGTGTCAGGTGGTGTGGAATATCTCTGCTTGCTGTGTCTCGCTTGCCCCTGTTACCCTGTCGGACAGTGAAGGGATGGATTATAAGTAGGGCTGTCAATTTAATGCATTAAATGAACATGATTTATATATTTTTTAAATGATGCAATTAATCAATCCTCTTTAATCTGTACAAAATTTTAGCCTACCATTAAAAAAAATCCTTAAATCTTCACCCTCATGTTTTGAATTGAAATCAGTCATTAAACCAGTGACTGGTTTCTCTTTAATGACTTGAAAATAAAACACAATATATTGACTTATTAGTGCATATTGTAATGCTTTTCAATGATTTGGACTGCCACATTAATGTAACATTTAAAATCTTCATTTATCTCCTCAACAGATTTAATTTGGTTGATTAATTGGCAGGTCATACTGTATATTATTTAGATTTTTTTTTTTTTTTTTTTTTTTCATTGATTGACATCCTTAATTGTAATTCTCCAGTTAGATCAGTCACTTTTAAAAGGTATATCTGAATGAATTTTTATTCCATAAGATGTAATCATATAATTGCTCTACCTCATAACAAAAAGCAACGTGGACCAAAGCTTTTATTATGACAGTGTATAAAAGCCATTGTGTATATTGATTCACAAAATCCATTAAGACTGAACGAATCATTGCGGCATGAGCAGTATTGTTCCCATCAGGGGACGAGTCATAGTTTGAATTTCATTTTGTCCATATGCGCCTTTTCAATAAGCCCTCGGCTGCTTTGGAAATCCAAGCACTTTGTTTTTCAATGCTCAGCTTGCCAGTTTATAGTGACGTACGCGGATAGTTCATTTGTAGATTTAAAATTCATAAGCCGGGGTACTCAAGGCTAATAATAGCCGTTGTCACAGCAGTTATTTCCTGTGTTGGAAGTTGCATCGCTCTGATTGCGGTGAATTCTAATTGGAATGTTAATCGTGAGCCAGATGGTAGCAATGCTAGATTATTATTAGTATTATTATTATTTCAGTGCTGCATAACAGTCGTACATACAAAGACAAACACACAAATTGGGTCCGGTACAGATTTGCAAACCACGCTGTTATAGTTATGCGAGAAGTGGGCGCAAGGGTTGGTGGTTTGGATTATTGAAACAAGAAAATAGATTATCCAGTATCTTGTAGAGCAGTTGCCCAAGCTGAGAAACTAGTTACACAAGAGCCAGATTGCCATTGGGGGGATGTATTGTGATTCAACTTCCTGTGCCTGAAACGCATTTCATGGTGAGCCATCAAGATCTGGGCCTCGCTGCTAGACTCTCGCTTTTCCTTTGGTCTGTTTTCTGTCTTTCATGTTTCAGTATTTTGCTATAACGAACGGCACTTCTACGCACATGCTCTTTTGATAACCGACATTGGCCGCTTCTGCTGAATGTCTATGTGTAGATTTTTTAAGAGGGTTAGCCTTGCAGCGCTGGTGAGGCATTCCTGGCACTGCTGGCACTGTTGGCACTCTCTTCCCAAGGCTTATTCACTCCATTTCTCTCTATATCTTTCCTTCTCTCTGTCCTTCCTTTCGTGTTTTGCCTTACCGAACTTCCTCTGCTTATCACGGCGCTGCACCCCACTCCTGTTTCGGACCGTGTTTATCCGGGGGGTTCTTGTCTGGGGGTGATAAGCCGTCAGGCTCAACCCTACATGGATCCAATGGCACCTCTCTCTGTGTTTCCCTTGACGTTCTAACACTTCCCCTTCGTCTATCTATCATCCTCCACTTGGCTCATCTCCTTCTCTTTTGTTCTCGAATGCAGAAATAAAAAGGTAATATGTATTTGCGTAACACACCCATCTACTAACATTTTAGGCAAATAGGCTCCCGGGGAGGCTTTACATAGATGAGCGCTAACTGGTGTGCTGCCTTTTAAGATTTACGCCGTTCTTTGATTTAATGTTACACCAGAGCTTATGCCCATTATATAAGCATCATAGGAGCTCTTAAATGTTGTAGCGCCAAAGAAATGCAATCATTTTTATTGATGACATTTCTGTTTTCCCATCCTAAGATTGTAATTTTCCATCTTGGGCTTTGGTAAGGCAATAATTAGCAGCTTATGCAAATCAGCCTTCATTTATCAGACAATCGCAGTTCTTTAAATTACAGAGCGTGCTGAGAAAGATTGTTTCTTCGTTGGCTGTGGCATTGACTTTGTCCTTACTTCACAAGGCCTTGGCTTTTTATAGCATTAGCTTTGTCTCCAAACGTTATGCTTTTAACAATAGCATGAGATTTAATTGACAAAAACAACAAAATCATTCATAGGCTCAGGAAGTCCTATGGTGAGAAATAAAGTATGATGATGTGAACAAATGTAATCTTTCAATTGCTTAGCATGTTGCTATGGCTCACATTGCTTTACAGGTGCTCTATTAAACTCTATTAAAGAGTATGCACAGCTGTTCAATGGCCTTCAGCTTTGCAGTAGTAACACAAAAACACATCCTACACATGTACCAAACCTTATACCAGAGTTTTGAATTTATTTATTGATGACTGGTTCAGAGTGGACCATATGAAATGAAAGCGCTTTGGTTCAGGCTCAGGTGTTGCTTCGGAGGCTGCTGAACTCATGCCAAGTTTTACCTTTGCCACAAAATTTTGCCTACTGCCGCAGTTTGTCTTGATTAAGGTGGTTTTCGTGTCTCTCTGCAGGATCAGATTTATGTGTATTCATTTCTGGTTTTACAGCATGTTTGAATTAGAAACAGATGCTCTTTCTCAGTCAGCGAGGTTGTAATTAGGCCGCCATGTTTCTTCTGATTTTTCAAGAGGTGACGATCCAAAAGGGAAACGAATGCATTTGTGTGAATTGAGGTGTGATTGTGTTTGTGTGTTCGAACATTTGGAGACGGTCGACCATTTGAAGGTGCATCCACTGTTTAAGATTCTGTGTAATTTCAGTGTATCAATTAGTCATGTCCAATTAAAAATAATGGGTAAATGAGGACATGGACATTCATGGTGTGTATTAGAGATAAGAATTAGAAATGTAATGGTTCCGGTTACGAATCCTCTTAATGATTATTGTTCCTTGATGATTCAGTTAATGAATCTTTTAGTACTTTTGAGGAACCATCCAAATATACTATTGTATACTAAAGATAAGCACTATAATCAATTCTATCAATAATAAATTATATATTTATATTTATTTTGACATCAAAAAACATCCTAATTGAGAATGAGCTATTTTATTTCCTGTTTTTCACCCTCTCTTTCGAACACTCCGTTTTAATAGACGTGCTGCTTTCAACACTTGGACGTCTACTGCTATGATTGGGTAACAGTTTTGCATATTCAAATAATTTTCGCCGTCCCCCGCCATTGTGTGGAGTGGTTTTGAAAACTTCCGAGGTTCAAATTTACATATACATATTACTTATGAGTCTTTGTATATAGATATATAAAGTCAAAGTTAAAGTGCAAATATATATAAGTCTTTGTTGTGGCTAATAAAGTTTAAGTACTTGGAGTTGCCGCACTTTACTTATAACTTATGGTGTTTTGTGTAAACGGAATTATGAATGAATGTACCATCGTTTGTCGTTTTTATGGGCTTTTCATCTTTATTTTTTTTTTAAAAATTGAAAAACGTATTCATTATCATTTGCAGTGTCGTGTATAATATGAAACGTGTTGTAATGTCTTTCTAATGACAAAACGGAAGATTTCACTCACTGAAGTTTTATTCAGGATTACAGCGAATGGCTTCAAGTCAAAACAATAACAAAAGCAACGTTATTTACGTGCTTTCTTCCATGTCTGGGGACTCCCCCCACATTAACTCCATAAATGCCGAAGCAAGGAAAGAACAGCAAATCACAAATATTCACAGTATACAGTATAAATATTTAGTACATCAAACGATCTTTAACAGACAAAGCAATAGTAATGGTAAAGACATTGTTACTCATACTGTTACTCATACTCACACTTGATTCACTTTAATTGGTGTGACCACTTTTTTATTTTTTACTTTTTATAAAAATTAAACGTTTTAAAATATAGTTTAACTGACAACTGAATAGGGGAAAAAAAGTGTTTATAATGAACTGTTAATAACCTGCTAAAACTGCTAAATAAACTGCTAAAAAAGTTTTGTGAATTTAGTTTTTTTCCGTGTCATCACACTGTTTAGAGCACAATAAACAAATGGTAAAAAAACCTTTTTGAAAAATAATATTTTATTCATACGTTATGCTATGTCCTCTGTAGTGGACGCCAGGACTAAGTTGTTTAAAAAATAAAATGACATGAAATTATATGTATAGGCAAAAACAATGGGATTTTTTTTCAATCACCAATAAATTTTGGGGTTTCAGGATTTTTTCAACCAAAATTTGTATAAAGATTATTCTCAACTATGTTATGAAAGAAATAACGGAGTTAATTGATACACCATTTTACTTTATGCAATATGTGGGTAAAATGGCCATAAATTAATATTCCCATTCAATGCAATGTATCTATACACTGTATCTAATTTGTGTTCTTGGAGCAACATTTAATGAAAAAAGAAGTGTAATAATTGGAGTAATAATTGGCATTAATTGGAGTAATAATATCTAATATTTCATAGGAATATTGATGTATAATTTATTTCCATATTCACTTGTTGTGTCTCACAAAATGCCTGATAAACATGATTTAAGTCCTGATATCCTCTACAGTGGACACGTTTGAAATCAACACCCTGTTCTGTAACAGAAAGTAATTTTTTTTATTTGAAAGCCCTTAACATTTTCCTGAGATGTTGTTTTATGAAATACAATTTGAAAAGTAGCTCAATTTAAATTATAATTACAATATATGATCATATTTCCATAAGAATGCTACATTTGATCACTAAATTAATGTCAGACATTTTTAAAGACCAAGGAGAAGTTGTTTTCATGGTGAAACCTCCAAACATTTGGTATCTCTGAAAAGTCCTGAATCTGCTCTTTACAGGACACCCAGGTTGTGTCATGTGACATGTATGATGTCAGAGAAATTCACTAAAATATAATGTCCACTACAGTGGACAAAAGTCTATTATTGGGTCCCAGGAGGAATTGTTCACAGGGTTTTACTCTTATTTTTAACTGTGCATTGAATTATGTTGTGTTTTAGGGTTAAAGGAAATGCATGTAAACTTAACAAATAATGTCCTGGCATAAAATTACAAGTTCCTTTTCTGGTTTTCAACAGCTTGTTTTCTTGCAGTATAATATTGGCTTTAAACAAATTCTGTTTTAAATCGAGATCTTGACTGAAATCTTTTTTTGACACCTGATGATGCCGAAATTTTAATTCATTAAAAAAAGAACCAGGTCCGAGTAATTTGTTCATGAATTGGACTGCACATTGTGATGTTTGTTTGTTGTGGCCTGGAACCAGCAAGAACAACACATGCCATGTTGTTTGTTTATTGTCCTTATATTATTTTATGGTGCTCAGGCTTTCTCTCTCTCATCACATTCAATTGAGATGCTCACAACTCAGCTAAAACAATTCCTTTTGCCGTGACTCTGTAGATTCAGAAGTGACACAGCGACTCTGCTGAATAGAAATGTAGAAAACACTGTCAGTTTTTAAGTAGTTCTGCCATATATACATCAACAAAAATATGCAGACATTCAATCCCTCATCCCCCCCCCCTTTTTTTTTTTAAAAAGGAACACAACTGATTTCCAAACCTAGTGTGGGTTGCACTTTATTTTACATGTACTTACAGTGTACTTACTCACAAAAATATGGAGTAATGTAGGACACTACATGGGTTAAGGTTAGGTTTAGGGGTAGGTTCAGGATTAGTACTAGTTACTACACTAGTTACATAGTATGTACATGTGAAACAGGACTGTAAAATAAAGTACTATCCTAGTGTGTATTTGTAATTGTAATGAGAAGCAGTAAATGTTCATGTCTCTTTGTACAACCTTACATTTGTGTCCCTCAAGCACTAGGATGGGTAATGCACATCACTGACATTTAAAAGAAACTTATTTTGCCTCTCAGGGAATCATTTAGCCATCAAGTTGCTTCATACTTGAACAGGCACGAAGAGAAATGTTCTTCAGGATGAAGAAAGTGTGAGCTAAGCGGTAAGATTGAGTGCCATATTTATTCTTTATGTAAGATTTGACTGTGATGAAAGGGTACCATCAGAATATGTATTTTTCCATTCACATTGCAAAAAGCCTAGCATTGTCATTGGAATGTAATTCAAGCCATTTGATTGGCATTAAATGCAGCCAATCAAACGATTTATAGATGTACTGCAGTGGTTGAAAGGGGAAGGTCATCTAGCGCTCATCATAAATCGAGACTTATTCATGTAGATTACAGGACATATTTTCATATGTCATTGTTTGCTGTAACTGTCAGCCAAGTCATCACTAATGGCACTGCTGCCGCTGCAGACGTTATTTACGTGCTCTCTATGAATCCAAATGATGATAAATCTCTTGCATGTTTCGTACAATCTAAAACCCCAAGCCCAGCAAGCATTCGCACTCTGACAGCAGCTTGGCAAAAATAACAGTCTTTAGCGTAAGCGTTTTGCAAGTGTGTGTGTGTTCGAGAGTTTCAGGCAATGTTCATTTGCATGAGCCCCCTGAGGACATTTAATGCTACTAACTTTCCCCAAGCTGAGAACCAGCGTGTTTAGGCAAACCTGCTGACTATCGCAGTGTCCAACATCACTCCTTCTCCCCCCTACTCTTATCTCCATGAGTCTCTCTCTTGCTCTCCCTTTCCCTCTCTCTCTCTCTCTCTCTCTCTCTCTCTCTCTCTCTCTCAGAGTTGATGCCGAGTGTGTTATTAGTCTTTAAAGAGCCTCTCTGGCTTCCGCTGCCTCAATGTCTGTTATGATCAGAGCTCCAGGATTAGCGCTGTCACCACATTGCATCTCTCCGCCGTTCTGCCCTCACTCTCCCTCTCTCCTGGCGCATCCCTTGTGACCCACAGTGCATGTTACGCTGTTTTTTTTCCTCCCCACCTCCATCCCCTCTCTGGAAACTCCTCCACATAGAAGAACACGCGCTGTGGAGCTTCTTGGCGCGCAAAGTGGGAAACGAGAACGACAGTGTGGGAGATTTCTCACTGTGGACTGGGACAGATCCACTACCGCAGGGAAAACAGCGGACAGCTTTAGACAGCGGTGGCAGCAGCGAGAGGGAGCGCGTGTGTGCATGCATCCGTGCGCATGTTTCGAGGGTAGACCGAGCCGCGCTTCTCACACGCTCATTCTCTCACTCTCGGATGATGAAGGCTCTCGATCGCATATGATGGAGCTTGACTGAGAAGCGGGTCTCACTCTCACACGTGCGCTCTTAGGCGGGGGCAGAGCTCGGGAGCTCTTGGCAGCGTGGCAGAGGCACCCGCACGCTCCACACTTGCATCTGGACTGTGACCGATGACCGGACATACGCACCAGGTTCCGTGCGCCCCTCGTGCTCCGGCGAGCATACACACGGGCAGGTGAAGGACCTTCACCTTCGACCCCCCCGAGACCTCTGGAGATGTTCCTCTTCTCTCCTGTGAGACTCACTTTGTTTCTGCTGGTCTTCCTGGATGTTCCCCATCCGTCCTTTCAGGGCAGGAATAAGGGCAGATGGAATAAGGGGGGTAAGTTTTGGGAAGACTCTTTCACCTCAGGAAGTCAGGCGCTTGTTGTGGTCTGAGGTCTTTACGGTTTGTCTGGCTGGTTGGAGGTTTGATCCATAAGTGTGGGACAGCAATCGGAACATTATAGATCCACTCGGGAGATTCTTAAGAACAACTCATGTGTAGTACTTGAATTTATTTAGATTTGTTGTTAAATATCAGATTATGAGATTTTGTAGTTTTCTTTATTACAGGATGTGGTTGACAAATGACTGATGACATTGCTATCGTGCATCACGATAAAGTTTTTTCCTCGTGTCCCCTCAGCACTATGTTTCCTCACTGTGTGTGCAGACGCTACTCAGCTAAAAGCTTTCCCACCACACTGATAGAATTTCACTTCCTCTGCGCTCTTCTGTAGGAGGTTATTGGGCTTCAAAATGCTGTTGAAGTAGACGGTGAGGGAAGGAAAACCCCTTGAGAATTTGGAGTCCTTGTGACCATGTGTGGAGCGCTGATTCTGTGTGCATGGATATGTGTGTGAGTGTGCTAAACCATAACCCTTGTTCCCAGTGCTGTGATTGTGGTATAAAGTTCTGTTTTATCAGGCTGTAGAGAGGTGTTAATAATTCAAAGCAGACCCCCATTCTAAGGGAGAACTGCTCTCCCCCTTCTCAGGAAGCATCTAATACCCTTTGTGGGATTAAAGGGAGAGCGGTAATCTCAGTGGCCGCTCCTGGCGAAGGCTTGCGGATGCTCTTCCGAAGCCCATGGGTGTCGCACGCGCAACAGACTCTCGTCTTCAAAGAGTCACCAGTCCTACGAGCCTTCGAACAGTGACTGTTCCTCATCTCCGTGTTGAATTGGCACGTTTGACTCCAGTCTGCGTTCCTACGCACGCCTGCCTTTTTTTTTTCCCTCTCAGATTGTTTCATGCAGAGATGGAGCTGGTGGGTGTATTCTTCTGGCTCTTCTGATTTAGCAGGTGACAGATGGACTTCAAAGCTGACTCATGTCTTGAGTGCTATCTGGTTGGAAATCTGACTCGGGTTTGGTCAGACAGATTTGTGATTCTGTTGAAAGTCTTTGTTGGACGATGTTTCAGAGAGAGAGTTCACCAAAAACTTGAAAATTCTGTCATCATTTACTCACCTTCATGTTCTTCCAAACCCATTCTTTCTTCTGTGGAACACAAAATGAGGTGTTTATCAGAATGTCCAGGCTGCTTTTTTTCCCCACCGATCACAGCCACTGTCATCATGACGTTTTATAATTTGGATATATAACTCCTTTTGTGTTCTACACTATAAAAAAGTCCTACATATTTGGAAAAACAATTTTGATTTAAGGGTCTAGGCTAATTAAATTGAATAAAATTGTTTTAGACCCTTTGATCAAAAATGTAATACATTTATTAGAAGTGTTGCCATTTAAATTCATTTTAATTAGTGATAATACATTAAGAGGCTCAGATCTCAGTCTGTGTTTTGTAAATATCATTGATGTTGTCCTTGAACAGCTTCCGTTGAGTGGAAAGCATGTTGCCGTCTGTAATCTGAACTCCCTCCCCCTGGTTTTAGCCTGTTTCTGTTTGAAATGGAAAATGGTATTAGCCTATACTTTCTAAATGGTATAATCTGTATTTCAGAGGGAGGTAAATAAATGTGATATCTCTATAATCTTTGGCTTCTGGTGAGATATAGGGCTTTCCATGGAGCAATTAGGCCATGTTCAGAACAGCTGTGTGAATTCGGCTTCAGGTTTCCTCTGTAAAGATGACACTGCATGCCCAATTACCTCCTTCATGACACACTTGAAAAGGTGTAATTTTACCTGTGGATATGAAAAGATCAGCATGGGTGACTTGAGTGTTTGTTGCTGTACTGTTATTACCAGCGTTTAGAACAATCCCTAGTACTAGTTTGCTCTGTGTGTATTTGTCACTTTTTTTTTTTTTTTTTTCTCTTTTCACTTAGGCCTATGCTCTAATTTCTGATTTAGGTGTCATGTATTTCTAAAAACACCACTGGCAATGCAAATTTAGATAATTTCTCCTTACATTTTATTTTCTGTCGAAATTTCTGTTATTTATGTTTATGTTTCCCTTATAAGTTCCTCTGACCTAACCAAAACCCAATAGGTAGGTATTATTTAAGCTCTTTCTCATTTTTAAGTATATTTTTCGAACTGTTAAGGTGGCCTTGGGGTTTTTATTTTAGGCGCCAAACAGCACAGTGTTAACATCAATGCAAAGATAATTATTTTTAAAACCAACAAGAAGGCTTTCGAAATCAAGGCAGTGTGAGATAATTTATCTGCAGCAATGGCAATTTTTATATTAGCATATGTAATTATGCATCACAATTTTTTTTTTTTTACTTTTTGTTAGTGCTTTTGAAAGGACTGACTAGAGAGAACCTCGTAGCCCTGGCCCCAAGCTAGTGCTCTTACATTTTTTAGTCTATGCTTTTCTGTTCTGCTTCTGTGGTCTCCCAGGTTATCTCAACTTAAATTCAAGCATGTTGTCTCCCAATGTATTTAAATGTGACTGTCACCATGGACTGATAGTGGGGAATTCTCAGGGGCCAAGTCGGACTTCATGCGCTATCTCTCATCCTCTCCCTGACATAAACACACACTCTTGCGCAGTTATGCCCTCACACAATTTTAATGTACCAGTCAATCTCTCTATCCTAATAGAGGTTTATTCTCCTGGGCCACCTGAGGGGCATGGCATTTAGAGGGCAAACCGAACCCACTCAATGTCACCCTCCATCTGTTTCAGACCACAACCCAGCATTCCCTTCAAACACAGCCTGGAAATAACCACTGCTGCCTTCTCCACCAGATACTGTTTTTCCACTTCCCGTTGTTCAGGTCACCGAGCCCCTGAAATGCAGTCCCTCCATATGGCCAATGGTGGACCTCATGAGGACTTGTAGGCAGCCCACTGTGAGGAGACATTGAAACACACCCTCAGAAATGGTGGTGAATTCTAATACACTAGCCACACTTTGGTGTCTGGCTTCGTTGTGGCAGTCTAGTCCATGAAAATGAGCATAGACCCAGTGCTCAGAAGTGTAATTCTCCCTTCAGGCCTCTGTCTGCTTGTGACCAAGAAGCACCTTCATGCAAGTCACTGCTGCTGCCTGGAGACTAATGAGGAAAAGCAATGTCTCGCTTATGGATCCCAATTCGCGATCCTTTCCGACTTGGGAGTTCTGGGGTCCTGGGTGGCCAGATTTTCAGAGCGGCTAGAATCGGAGAAGCAATTAACAATTCTCACAACTTGCGGCTCGTGTGGAAATGGATTTCAGGCTCTCTTGCGGGCCAGTGCTTCACTGATGTCTCCACGCTCACCATTATGTGCCTGCGAGACAAGTGATACCAACTGTGCATGGGAGAATAATAATTTCTCTGTTCCTCTGAACAGTTTGTCGCACAGGGCGCTTGCAGAGTGCAGCTCAACAATGGCACATTCAATTATTCTCTCCCCTCGCTGTCAATGTCGCAACATCTCGACTGAACGCCCCCAACCAGACCGTTGCTTTCATAACGGGTAATAATATCTCTCCGGGGAGCTGAAGTATTGGTGGTCTATGGGGGACTGATACACTCGTACTCGACATACAGTACATGCACAGCGCAGACACACCTTAAAGGAAGGGAAATTTAACACTGAATTTAACCATGTTCTCTTTTTTGCAAATTTGAGTGCAATTTTCAGCTTATCGCAGTTTTTCAAGTAAAGAGGCAATATATTTTGACTTAACTATTAAGTTGTTACTACAGTCAAGCTACTCTTTTGAAGCTAGTCACAAACTGTTAATTCCGAGGGTTCTTGTTTGATTATTGACTCTGTTTGGCTGTAAAACAATTTGAGCAACATAATGTGTCATTAAAAACAGCTATGTAACATTTTGTTATGCTACACTGCTAATTGCTGAAAATATAGTTTGCTGCTCAAGAAGCTACTACGACTATTGTCACGCTACTGATAAATGTTAGTACCAGCACTACTTTCAGTTAATTATTCCCCAACATTGACTACAGTTCTGATGCCAAGTATTCAATTTAACATGTGGCAGATTTTCATAGTGTGTGTGTTCGTTTGAGATCTGATCTGCTGACTGAAGTTTAACTGGCACATGTAGCTATTATTCATGCTGGCCATATTTCATCATTGAAAACACCGTGTTATATTCTATTTCGGGTCTTGATGGACAGAAGGGAAGAAATATTTGTCCAGATTGGACTATATGATCGGAGCACATCTGCCCTGCACTGCCCCTTCCTCTGAACGCTGCCATTTCCGTCACACTCTCTCTAATGAAGCTGCTGTCTAATTGCAGTGGGGAGCGTTCCCAACAGTAACAGTGTTTTATGGGAGATTTTATGCTGCAGAGATGACAGCAGAGGCTGATGGATGGGAGAACGTAGATTTTACGGCCTAAGACCCTCTCACCTCCATCTTCTATTCCTTCCCATTCTCCTTCTCTCTCTCTCTCTCTTGCTCTTTTTGGAGTCAAAGACACACTAACACCAGTCCAAAAGGGTTATACCAATCAAAAGTTTTGACATACATAACTCATATTTTTTTATTAGCTGTGCTTGCTAAGTCAAGCCAAACTGTGGTATACAAGTCATCATGCACAAGTGTGACACAAGTGTCACGAATGATACTTGAAATTGTGTGTTTTGTTGAGAAGAGGTGAATAAATCTCATTGTCTTATATTGAAGGATTCAGCTGATCCATATCTAGAGACCAGAATGTCATAGATAATTGATATTGAGCTCTTTTGATTTTGGCCAGTAGACATTATCTAGAAACCCCCTAGCAAACACTCAGAACCACTTAGCAACTGCAAAGCAACACTGACAACTACCCAGAACACGGGTGGCAGGTTTTGCATTGGCAAATAACACACACACACACACACACACACACACACACACACACACACACACACACACACACACACACACACACACACACACACACACACACACACACACACACACACACACACACACACACACACACGTATATACTTTTCTTTGTTTACAAAATGTAAAAAAAGTAGTTCTTGGCATTTTATCAATTTATAATGATGATAAATTATATTGTGTAAAAACTATAGTACATTATTTATATCTCCATTTGTATAAAGTATTCATGTATAATATTTCAAGGATTTTAGAATAAGCCTTTTAGATCATGAGAAATAATTTGTCAAGTGTGTTAAATCTTTTGACTGGCAGTGGATGTTAATATATATTTTAATGTAGAATTATATATACATACTTTTCTTATGAACAAATATCATAATGAAGCATTTTGCCCACAGATGGTCAGGCTGAATATCTAATGGCGTGTGATTTCTCTCTATGCTGCGGAACTGAGATGCTGTTTTCGGTCACATGCTTTTAGTTTCATTTCTTTTGGGCTAAAAAGATTATGTGGTGCATGTCAGCTGGCTTTAAATTTATCTACACCCTTGCTGTGACCTCTTTAAATATCCTCCTTTTATGTTTGCTGTTAGTTATTTTTAAGTGCCGCTTGTCATTATAGTTAAGAGCAGTTGAAGTTTGGTAGACTTGTCGTTATTCTGAAGCGTCTAAGACTTGGCTCCAGAACTTCATCGCCGCTTCATGATCCTGTTTAAAAAGCCCCCTACAGGATAAACAGTGTCCAGTGACCCTCCTCCTTGTTCCTCAAATGATGTCACAACCCAAATCATGTCATCAGACTTAAACATCACCAGCTCTGCTTGGACCGTAACCAGCGAGAAGATCCCCCAAGGAATTATCTCAGTTTTTCATCCAATGGGATTCTTCCGCTGTAGGCTGACGGTCTCTAGGCCCGAAAACATCCTTCAGTTTGCATTAGAGCAAACATGTCACTTGCTCAGTTCCTCATGCTCCGACTTTGCATCATGTGCTTGCCTCCCACTCTCTGAGCGCTCAGCGCTATAAAACTTTTAAGAGATAAGAAGCTGTTTTTCTATTTCAGGGTCACCATTAGCTTAAATAATGCAAAGACTCGAGGAGGAGTGGCTGAAGGTCTACAGAGGGTCGGAACACCGTCTTGGATTAAATTATACATTGTTATCGCAGCTGGTGAGGCCTGTTCTTCCTCCAAATGCTTCGTGTCTCTGTCTCATCCAATAACATTTGGGAAGCAATTGTGGAATGCTGAGCAGTCCTGGCCCAGAATAAAGGGAGATATTGGACCAGGAGAGATCAGTTTGCATCAAGCCGGGAATGTAGCTCGGACAGGACAGCTAAAGGACGATTCCCTGTGGTTTGTGGGAGTAGAGCACTCTCTGCTGAGCTTTCAGAAGTGGAAGTGACACGGAATTTGCACATTCTTCAGGAAAGGAAAGTTTTAGTGGCTGAACACATGACAGTGTCCCTGAAATGCAGTATTGGAAGTCTGTAGATGCGAATCTGGTGTTGCTTTTCTGGAACATTTCACTATAAACTCCAAGAGACAAAAATCCAAAGACAACGAGCTTGAATTTAGTTACAAGGTCCAAAACTTAACATCGTTTTTACTAGAAATGAAACTGTACATGTACAAGATACTTGTTGTTGAGCTTTTTTTAAGATCTGGAAGGGGAAAAACTATTTTTTTATTTTTTTTATTTTTTTAGCTTATGACCAAATTTTTCATTGAGGTAAAAGTAAGATGCACTAGAGTCACAATAGATGTTTTCTTTATTAGGCAGTTTGTATGTCTCTTTGATTTTAGCCGAGGACATTGTTTGCATCAGTGAGACTATCGGTGCAACAATTTCAGATTTAATTAAATATTTCAATGATGTTACAACTGGCAAATTTTTATTATCCATCCTGACTCTCATTTTGGCACTTAGTGGGTGTTAATTCTGGACCCTATTGTGTGAAGATCCCATTTTTGCAGAAAATATGGAGATAAATCCTGTTTTACTTCAATGTCATGACCCAGGGATCGTCTTATCTGCTATATGATATTTCTGCATTATTAACAAAACGTATTCACTCTTCATTAACCCTTAAGACCTTAATTTACGCACTACTAGACTATAATGATAAAATAACTTCAGGCTATCAGTGGTCACATTGATAGATGAAGATAACTTATTATCATTAATATTTAATAGGTTATATTATCTTACACTGCTTTTAAGGAGATTTTTCATTTCTTCATGCAGGAATTTAGCAAGAATTAATGAATTAATTAATGCAATGGTGCAGCCTTGAATTAACAACTCAAAAAAAAAAACAGATATGAAGTCTGATTCTGTTTGGGCATTTCATATGGGCACGTTTCATAATTCATTGTTCTCGAATAAAGAAAGACGGAGTTGAAGGGCATGAAACTTTTTGCCAGCTGAAAGCAAGACAGTAAAAACTCGCTTCTGGTTCTAAAGGGATTATTTTGGGCATTGTGTAATCAAAATGTATTTTGTTGAAAGCTTTTGAGCGCTCTTGGGAGCTTGCTGTACCAGCCTAATGAATTTCATGTAAAAAAGTGCCCTAAGAAATTGTATAACCAGGATGTTGAATATTAAATAACTCCCACATGATACTCAAATTCCACGAAACTGTGCTGTTAAAGTCAGTGCTCATCTTCACAAGCTTAAAAAAACCTAATTATCAGAAGTTTACGAATATGCTTAGTGGAAGCTAGCACTTTGAGCTTGAAATACCTGCAAAACAACAGCCGACAGGCGTTAGGGACATAAATGGCATTGATGTGGCACAGTAAAGGCTGAAGCCTTCAAAAATATCTTCTTGTTTGACAACTCTTTGTCTTCATCCGTGGTCCTTGTTTTTCATTGTCTGCCTGTAAAAATACTCCAAAGCCGTGGTCTAAATATAGCTATTAGATCTCGATGTTGCTTATCCTATGATCTGACTGTTCAATAACGCCTGCAAATCAGTTCCTGTTACCAATTTCCTGTTCATTCTGCGCCCACTTACAAAACTGAACTTGGGACAAAAGACACCAATTCTGTGGAATAAATGCCTGGGCGTAATGGTGCTAACTGTGAGCTGTGCTAATCCTTTGCTGGCCTGCTTCAGGAGGCGTCCCTGCGTACACCAAGCTCATATTCACCAGCCCATTAGCCTCCTGCGCACGTCTGCCATATTAGATTAGAGTGTTTATTGTCCAATTTATCATGGGCGCTTTGTCTGGCCTGAAAAATATCTCCCAATTGCTGAATATGTAAGGCTCGGCGCTTCGGATATTGAACACGAAGAAAATTAAGTAAGCAACGTCAACAAATACCTTTTAGTATGTCACTGTACGCTGGTGAGCAGAGTACAAGCCGACTGAATGAAAAAAAAAACAAAAAAAACAAGGGGACAATGAAGACACTGAACTTGAAATGTCGATTTGAATAAATGCTAATTCCAAGGGCTTGTTTTGAGACCCAGAGCCCTAATCTATTTGGCAGGGAGTACAGTCTGCGTACACAACGTTATTATGTCAAACACAGTTTAGCTTAGCCACGAAGACGCCTCAACTCCCTATCGTCTAACGGGAGATGCTGCGGTTCTAATGTGACGGCCTTGTCAGTTTTGAGCGATGATGAGGAAGGTGAGCGTGGAGACTGGATTTGGTGTTTAATGACTGGTAAAATTGTAAGGCTGCATTCAAGGTGACCCCCGCTGAGGTGACTAGAGGCTGGGTGACGGTAATCCTTCCTGCCTCTTCACAGCCCTGGTGGCTGTCACCAACACCAAAGCCAAAGGCATGTAATTATACTTTTATTTAGCTTTACGAAGCGCCCTGTATCCATCCATCCACTCCGCAGACTCGGTTGTTTAGCCGAATGCTTATTAAACATGATTATTTTTGGCTTGCTGAACTCAAGCAAGTCTTAGGGTGTACATCTACTCTGCATGCATATGCAGCACAGGCTCGTTTGAAAATCAAGCCTCTACATACATTTTTACAAAACTCCAAAAACGAAACTATATATGCAATTAATTTAAGTTTCCAGCTGAAATAATCACTAGTGGCAGTAAATCACCAACAACTTTTTGGTAGATTATTGATTAGTAAATACTTATGTTTGTGCAGTACTACGTTGGGACTTCAAAACCGTTTTTTTTTTCCATAGAGCATGATGTTTGCATCACATATCCAGTTCCATATGTATGGCTTTATGATGTGGTAAACTTGCTCGATAGCTCTATCACTGCATTGCACTTGCGATGTGGAGCGCGCTGGTAAATAAAAAAAATAAAATGGCATGGTTGCTTTAGCATGTGTGTCTTTATCTCATGTTTGCTTTTGACAACACTATCGGTTATAGGTTTAGTGTTGGTTGTATGGCATTTTCCAACCATTTATCTTTTAGCGCCATTCACCCTACATTTTATTTTCAATCCGCAATACATTCAACGACCAACATAAGGCCAGATTAACGTTCATCTGTTTTGGATAAAACTACTTGCACTTGTACTCGTACTTGCAGTGTTCCTAACAGGACATTTCACTTTGAAAGTGTTGCATAACTTGAAAGAAGCAACGTAATATCATTTTGAAGAAATGACGCCACAGGCTCTTTTCCATAATGAGCCTGGATTGACTATATATGTGATGTGCTAAATCACTTTAAATCAGAAGTTACAGTGAAACTTCAGTTGACGGTTTTGGGTTTTTATTTTTGATAAAGTCTCAGTTGTAAGTCTCAGTCAAATATGTTCATTTTAATACGAAATTCAATCAAAAGTTATTTTGATGCTCTTTCACATCTTGTGATAGGTCGATGTAGCTGCTTCTGTTCAGACGCCAGCATGGAGTGAACTGATCATCTTTTCCACTTGACTGCTATTTATAGCACAATAAAAAAATGTGCATGCGTATCAGAAGGTCTGTAAAAACTTACTAAAATGGATCGTCTTTCGCGGTATTTGGCCAATCAGTGTTTCAGTCGTGGAAGGTCATCATTTAAAAGACATGATGAACATCATGTGACTTGACAATACATTTACCTTTTGGAGCGTCATTGAATGTCCATAGTTTGTTAGTTAGAAAAAAAAATACTTTTGAGAAGAGCATATCACTCATAAGTATTTTTTTCAATATATGCACTATTTTAGAAATGCCTTGAATTAAAAAAAAAAAAAAAAAAAAAAAAAAAAAATCTGTTATCAGCTATGTTTCCATTCAAAGTTGTGAATTTAACTTATGCACAAAATTCATATATTGCATAAAAAAAAATTCGCAAATAAAGCAGCGTTTCCATCCCGTGTGTTCAAGAGAACCAAATCATCACTTCCTGGGAAATTGGAGCAACTTTTTTAAAATGGAAGTTGCTGCAATCAGGCTCTATTCTTGTGTGTCAGAGCGCGCAGACGAAACGCAATAAACGCTGTCATGTTGTCTTGCACTCGGATGCCTGGTGTTTGCAAACACAATCGTGTGAGACACTTCAGGGACGGGAATTAAACCAAATAATTTTAATGACAGACTTTGGCTCAGGCATTTCAGAATGATTAAACCAGATTTTGAGATGCTACAATGAAATTAGGCCGCTGGTTAGTCCAGTTATCCAATCACATCCTCTGTTCAGGCAAAGTCATGTGACTTTTTTGCATCTAGGGGTGTATTCGGTAAATGTTTTCCCATCATAGTTTACGCGCATGTCTTCTTATCGACAAAAACATTATCCACCTCAATTGAGTTTTAGAATTTATTCGCATCTTGGCGTTTCCATCTAGTTTTTTTATGCGATATCCCAAAATGTGCATAAAAATAGGTGAATGGAAATATAGCTGTTGATATCTTAAAGTCTTAACATGCTTTTGAATAAATTTCCTGATTCTGTCAGAAAATTGTAACTTTTGAGCCCGTTTTTCCTAGCAACAAGTTCATGACGGCCACCGTTTTAGTTGGTTATAGCCCACAAAGTGTAAATTTTTCTTTGGCATGCATTGTAAGCAGACATCAACACAACAACCTAAAATAATCAAACCGCAATACCTAAAAACACTATAAAAGATCTCAAATTAATACATTCAATTATACCTCAACATTTAGATGATTACATCTTCATTATTGTAGGGGTTCTGACAGGTCAATTTAGCTCAAAGGGAATTATTAATTCATTTATAGGGAATTAGAAAGAATCACTTATTACGGCCACGCAATTGAGTCGTCCAGCGTTCATTTGAACGGGCCGTAACTTACAGCTCTGCAGCGGATATAAATATCCAATCTAGTGAAAACACTATTTATTAGCAAGGTAACTTAGATCAGCAGTTTAAGACATTCAATTCGTAAGCACATAACACAAGAACCCTTATCTTTAAAATACAAACAGGACTTTATTGATTATTCTAACACATAAAACTAATATCTAACACAAACACACGCACACACACATTCATACGAGTTGCAGAAAGAAAGAGTGAGGAAAGAATGAGTTTTAAGAGTGAGATGATGAAATCTCAAGTTTCTATATGCACGGCATGACCTGACGAACCATCAGTTTAACCCTTCTATCGTTTCTTAGGCGGGTTATTAAATTTATATCAATGCACCAGTTCAGCTAAGAGTCTGGAGGCTACTTGCTTGTCTTTGTGTTCCTTTGGGGATTCCTTTTGTCGGAATGAAAGGGGGTTTCCCGAGTTCGTTGATTGGCGGGCCGTCTCCTCGTGCCTGGATAGATGGCTGGGGCGGCCAGTCACGTGGTGTGCTGGCGGATGGATGGAAAGTCTTTGAAGTTGAAAGCGGGCTTCGCAGTCGAATCGTGGACCAAAACGTTACAGCAAAACTTAACTTAGAACAGAGACTCTCAACGGAAAAGAAAAGAAAACTAAGAAAAGAAAGAAAATTGAGACGAGAGTAGTTAGATGGCTTGGATGAAGCTGTTTAACCCATGTTCTTCTGATCTTGATTTGGGTTCTTTCATCTGCTCCTCTACATGGTTACTCGTCTGTCTGGTTACTCCGTCATGGCTTCTCCATGATCGTTTGTGAATCTACTCTTTCTAAAGCTTTGTTCGGGTCATAAGATTTTAAACTCAAATGTTTGTCCAGCCTCCTGGATGAGTTCTGAACAATTAGACACTGTCTTTATTTGAGAGGTGGCATTTTCTTCACTTCTTATTGTAAATCATGCGTTATCTGTGATCTCCTTACTCTCCAGCTCTAGCAGAGAGTACAGAGGCCACAGTTTAGACATCATTCCTATTATAAGAATACGAAACATTTTACACAGATTTCAATCAAGCCATCTTTTGAATTAAGAACATACGATCATACTGATACTGTAGGAAACGAGACACACTTTCATTCAAACATCTAATAGTTATAACAATTACATGACTTATATGGGATCTAAGCATAATAGACACACATATAGGTTGTAGACACAATATAGAATTATGTAGTTGAATGATGTTTGATTATAAGTCCATCAAGAATTGTTTTGGGATGATTTTATGTATTTGTATAGGTAAAGTCTCAGTCTCTGTGGTTTTAAGAGATTTCAACCCTAGGGTTGTTCAGAGGTCCTTAAGAAGAAGGAGGTCTGTTTTGTATATCTGTCGTGGGATCAAGCAACCTCTGCCGTTATCTTGGTCAGGCCCTGAGTTTTGCCATCTCTGAACCAACCAGTCTTTTCCAAACTATCTAACATTCTTCCTTTAGTTGGACTCATCTCTTTGAAGCTTGCATGGCCATAAAGTTCTTAGCTGGGGGTTTTCGTTGGTTAGCATAGACTGGCTGGAGCCGGGATTTTATGGTTCTGGATTGGTGATTTGAGTTCTGTGTGGAATTATGTTTGAACAAATCACCTGGAAGATTAATATGTGTTTGGTTCGCCCTCAAATCCTACATTACATATAACGATTTGGAGTAGAAAAACATAATAGTTCACTTCCTTGTTCATTCAGTGCATAAAATGTGTGCTTAAAATGTGTTTTTGGGTCAGAACGGCTCGAAATGATGGACTGTTCACGACTGTCATCATCAAACTGAGTTCAAGCTCATTGAAATGATAAAAGACATCACTTTAGCATTATCTTGCTTTGAAGCTCTAAAGAAACAGCCTTGACAAAGTGAAATGTCTGAATATGTAACGCTTCAAAAAAAAAAAAAAAAAAAACTCACAAAAACAAAAAGTGTGTTTTTGAAGTGCTTTAGCTTGGTGTGCTCCCACCGGTGTTTCGTGGTTAGCCTCGCGTCTAAAAGCAGGCAGAGCGGATGAACGGACGCAGGGGAAGAGCGCAGGTTCACCGACAGCCGGCCTTGACACTATTAGCCTGGGTGACACATTAAGGTTCTCTTCAGTGTGTAATTTGTTTTTGTCTGTCAACGTGATGGATGTCTTGTTTGTTGGCACTTCTTTTTGTGCTTTAGACACATACAAATGACCAACGAAGAAAGGAACAACCAAAAAAAAAAAAAAAAAAAACGTGACCCCCGGAATCTGTTTAAGGGCACTTCAGAAGGTGAATGAAAGTACATTTGTTTTACGCTACTTGAAAACGGCACTTTTTCTTTATATATTTCTTTACTTCCTGTTTTCTGTCAGTTAAATGAGGTAATTAAAGGAAATGGACAGGTCGAGTTCAGGGTAGACGGAGGCGAGGGGGTTTTGGTGGCAGGTGGGACGCGGTGTGAAAGGTTTCGTTACGATTAGCGCGGGAGGCAGAGCTGCGGGCTGACCGTTGTATTTATCACCTGTCACTCATAGCAGGCGCCCACAGCAGCTCACCTTCACAGTACCTTAAATGTCACAGATCATACCCCCCTCGCGCTCTCTCTTTCTCCCTTCCTCACCCGGGGCAGTTTAAACCAGAATGAGTTTCTTGTTCGCAGATGTCAGGGGCTTTTCACCTGTTGTGTGTCACCTGAAGCGTTTTCGTTTTGTTTGTTTTTTTAGAAGGAAATTAAACTTAAACTGCATTTTATCATGCTTTTGTGGTTAGTTTTTCTTTAATAGCATAATCAATATCATCAAGCACTATACACTATCAGTGGGCACTATACATTCTTGGTCGTTGCTTTTAGAGGCCATCAATAGTCTTTATGCAGAACATCACATGAACAAACAGGAAAACTGGTCTCATCGCATCCATTTGATGGAGAAAGTGTTTTGAACTTACAACAATGTCAATGTACTTTTAAGGTAATCAGCTAACCTATAGCAGCTATTTTTTTTTATTGTTGTTGCCGTTTTATTCAATTTTTATATCCGAATGTTTGTGAGAGGACGGAAAAAGATATTAGATATCAATCTGCATATGTGATTGACATCGGTTATGCTCATCTTTGGTAACTTCCTTTGAAGTAAAACAGCTTTATGTTTAACTAGGCACATAAAAAAGACCTGAACAGGAAGCGATGCAACTCTTCTACAAAATACAGAAGTTTCTTGCGCTTAACCCATATTAGAGAAATTTGAGAACGATACTGATAACATATTTAAACAGAATTATCTGTTTCTGTCATTATTGAGATTAAATGCCTGTTTCAGTAAACAACTTAACTGCAGTTTTGTTTTAGTATTATTTTATACTATGATAGTTTTGATTACTATTACTGTTATTAGTTTTAGCTATTGTCATTTTTATTTTGCAATATATCCATTTATCTTTAATTTATTTTTATTTCTGTAATTTTAGTACTGCAACTTCAACTTATATGAAAGTCAGAAATGTTGCCTTGGAAACAAATAGAAATAATATATATATATATATATATATATATATTTAATGTAGTTTATTTTATATAGTTTTATTATATTTAATAGTTTTAATTTTTGTTAGCTATACTGCTGAACTGTACTTTTTTTGGAAGTAATGATGTGGAAATTTAGGGGCCGTTTACATGACAACATATTCAAGTGAAAACGGAAAACTTTTTATGCGTTTTGGCCATTCATTTACACGACAACAACATTTTTGGGGGCCATTTGAAAACGGGTTTCAAAGTGCAAGTTTTTGAAAACTATACCGTTATTGTATCAGTGTAAACTACAAAAATGCAAATTTGTGAAAACATTGACGTCATCTGCATGAGTATTAAGTGTTCAGTCTATTGGCGCTTTAAAAAAGTAACATCGCCAACTACTGGCCTGGTATGAATAATACAGCATTTTTTGACGTTTGTATCACTCTTCGATCACTTTCTTCCCATCTTCTGTGTGATAATGATCAGCTGTACATTATCATTTGCGTACTGAGCATTATATAGTAGGCTGTACTGTATTCGGGAGAAGCGTTTACAACACTGTTGTCAGTGGTGACGTGAGTGTGACTATTGTGAGATTGCAGATTCATAACAGTAAGACATCATGTCAAGCGTTTCACATGCTTGTCATAACACTACCTCATCGTATACTTGTATACACGAGAAACTTTGCTGGCATGAATTCACACAGCAATTAATAACATTACAGTGTCCAGTTATGTTTATAATCCTCAGTTGTCATTGTTCCTTTAGCTCTGTAGTTACAAACCTTGTTAAGCGAGAGTCGTTTACTCCTGACACCTGCGTGTGGCGAGTTTTCAAGCGATGTGGATGAAATGAAGTGGTTGCCGTTTGAAGGAGGCATTGCATCTGACACACTCTTTGAAATGAGAGTGTGTCTGATGTCAGCAGCAGTATTTGGTGGCAATTACAACACTCGGGTCCCGCCGAAACACCTCACCCAGTCTGCAGGGCGCGCGCGTCTTCAGATAGCACTCAGAAAATAATCCCACACGTTAGCCTCATTAATTCAAGCGGCGCTGAGTTGCTGTTTTAGTGCTTTTCCACTCAGAAGCATTTTTTAAAGACAGCACAGGTTAGTTCACTCAAAGTAATTTCAGCATGATATGCTTTTATGTGATCTGCATCTAAATGATTATTGAGCCACACTGAAAATGAGAGTGTGAAATTAAACTTAGCATTAGTTTTTACAAGTCTGCTTTCTTCTGTGACATTATAAACTAAAACACTGAATACCTTGGGTTTTGATGGTAATGATCTGTGCAATATATCTATTCTAGCCTATCATAAAAATCACATCGCAAAAGTATTCAGTGTTTTAGTTTATAATGTCACAGAATGAAGCAGACCTATAAAAAGTAATGCTAGAGATGCACAATATATAGATGATCATATCGGTAGCAGACAATTACATATTTTTATTATTTAAAAGTTCATATGCTCAATAAGGATTAATTTACTTTCATGATAAATACAGTAAACATTTTGAAATAACATTAGAATTTGTCTTGCGTAGGCTATTTATTAAAAAAAAAAAAAAGTAATTTCTGTGATCAAATCTGAATTTTCAGCATCATTACTCCAGTATTCAGTGTCACATGATCATTCAGAAACCATTCTAATATGATCATTTGATGCTCAAGAAACATTTCTTCTTATTATCAATGTTAAAAACAGTTGAGCTGATATTTTTATTCAGTTCAAAAATACAGCATTTATTTGAAGTATAAATCTTTTGTAACATTACATGTTGACATTGTCTACACTGTTATTTTTGATAAATGTAATGTGTGATTGCTAAATTAGACTATTATAATGTTAAAATCTTACAGAATATGTGTAATGATGTTACCGACCCCAAACCTTTGAACGGTAGTGTATTATTTCTTATATTTGTGAAAGTTATACTTTTCATTTTAAGTTAAGCGCTGTCCATAGGCATGTATACTTTCTTTATTCCAATGGTAGTAGGTCAACTTTATTTAAATATTTGTGAAATGAGAATGGTTTCTAATTTGAAGCATGCACATCTTTTTTTTTTTTTCTCAAGATGTAGATTGATATCTAATATCACTCAATAATTGGCTGTCGGCTTCAGACATTCTTTCCTCACATTCCCCCCATCTGTTATTGGTCTTCACCATTTGCATTGTACCCTTTGAAAATGCATCTGTCTTGCCATTTGCTTTGAGCTATGGAAAACAGTTTGACTGCCAGGTGATGTATAATGTATCAATGCAAAGGGTCAGCAAGTCATGCTTCATTTTTTGTTCACCAGCGTGCTTTAGGTTGAGATGAGCTAATGCAGTTATTCATTATTTAGAGATGCAGTTGGATGCCATCAGATCCATATATTTTTTATTGTCACTTTTTTCTTTGTTTTGTGGAAAAATGTACTTTGTTAGAGTACTTACAAGCCACACCTGCCTGAAAAGGATTTTATTAGTCGTTATAACAAAATAAGGAAGCCTTTGATTTGTTCTGTTTGTGAACTGTGATACAAAATACTTAAGTTTGCTCCAATAAATAGAGAAATTAACATATGTAACACAAATTGCACGTATTATAAAGTACAGTATGTATCGTACAGCTACTTGAATTAGCATGATGACAATGTGTTATGCTTTTGCTGTTAGACTCTTTGCATTGTAAAAAGGATCTTTTTGGCAGCCTTGGAAAAAGTTGCCATACCTATTTTCTTTATAATATTTTAAAAAGGTTTGACTTAGTTTTTGCTTTTCATTGTTTGACTTGTAAATTATGAATGTATCAATAGAAATTTGGGTCACACTTTATATTAGGGTCCAGTTCTCACTATTAACTAACTACTAACTATGATGTTTGCCTCAATAAACTCCTAATTGGCGCTTATTAATAGTTAGTATGGTAGATGTTAAGTTTAGGTATTGGGTTGGATTGGGGGATGTAGAATATGATCATGCAGAATAAGGCATTAATATGTGCTTTCTAAGTACTAAAAACAGCCAATATGCTAATAAGCAACTATTAATAGTGAGAATTGGACCCTAAACAGTAACTGAAATTTGAGATTCCAAGAAAATATTCTCACCCCGCCATGTTGCATATGAATTTGTCAGTAATGTCAGAAATGTCAGTAACTTTAAAGGGATAGTTCACTTTAAAATTAAATTTTGGTATGTTTTAGCTTACCTGAAGGGCATCCAACAAAGCAACAATTAAACAATTCCCCATCGTAAGTACACATTGATGGCCTAAGACACGAAACGAGCGGTTTGTGTGAGAAAACGAACAGTATTTATATAGTTTTTACCTCTTATAACACAACCACGTCCAAGTGATCTGAGGGCGCGAGCGCATCCTGGTGTGTGTCGTGTGCGCAGACTGGTGCATAGATATATACACTAGATGTTGCCTTGGCTACGGCAGTTCATTGGAACGAATGTCTTTAATGCGAAATCTAGTGTATATATATATCTATGCACCAGTCTGCGTACACGTCACACAGCAGGCCCGCGCCCTCAGATCACTTGGACGTGGTTGTGTTATAAGAGGTAAAAACGATATAAATACTGTTCGTTTTCTCACACAAACCGCTCGTTTCGTGTCTTAGGCCATCAATGTGTACTTAAGATGGGGAATTGTTTAATTTGGACGATGGGGAATTGTTTTAATTTGGACTCTGTGCATGCTCTTTGAGACAGTGACCACAGACCTGCATTATATGACTGACAGACAAGAACGGTTTGACCTAAAAATATCAAAATTGAAACTACTGCGGAAAAAAAGACACCTACATCTTGGATGCCCTTCAGGTAAGCTAAAACATACCAAAATTTAATTTCAAAGTGAACTATCCCTTTAAATCAGTGAAGACATATATAGTGCTGTGTGGTCATTTTAACTGCAACAGAGAATATGAATATATTGAACTTTCTCTGAATTTGTAAAAGAGCTTAATAATGCAAACTAGACTCTCTTGCCAGTGACATTCACAATAAAATATTTAGCATAAGTTAAGACAAACAAAGATGCTACTGTAGGTGACTGAGCCTTTGACTATTTTATTAATTATAGAAATATTCACCTGTGAAATAATGAGTCATGTGATGCAATGTTTAGCAGTGTAAGTTATATCAAAAAGTGCTGTATGTTCCCTTTGAGCTTTTCGCATGCCCCTGTTGCTATTTATATATTTATATATATATATATATATATATATATTATTTTTATTTTTTTTACCCGGGGCAGGGATGTGAGATTACCACATCAAACTTGTATGGGCCTGACTTCCATCTCGGCTTCATAACTATGCTACAAAGATAAAATGTGACAGCAGGATCTTTTCGGTTTATTAATCCGTAGAGCTGAGGATGAAATCTTATTTAAAAATCTGGTATGGTGGAGTCCTTGCTTTGATAAGAACGCACAACTCGGCAAGTTTTGCTCACGGTGTCACAGCTGTGTACAACTGCAGGCAAAATAAATAAAAACACCTCTTGGCAGGTGAACCCTAGAGGAATGACGCATCCCGCATTTCAATTAAAGCGTCACCTCAGAATCTGATGATGGCTGTGATGGTTTGTGTCATGAAATGATGGCTTCAAAAACAGAAACCTTTTCTCTTTAAAAGACAAAGATTGTCTTAATGAACAAACCGCATTTTTTTGTTGTTGTGTTTTTCTTTTTTCTCTGAATTGGAAAAAAACCTTTGTCAAGGTGTGTCATTGGTAGTGACTGTATCACTCTATTGCTCTCTTGCATAAAGTTGAGCTCTGTTGCATCACCAGTCTGTCACTCGTGTCTCAGGAAATCTCACATTGAAAAGAAAGATATCAGATCACTTTGTCGATGCAAATCACAGTCATTGTGAACACCCCTTTAGTATTACTCAGCAGGTAAAAGAAGTCTTAATTAAAAGGTATTCGCTGTTGTAATGATGCAATATGATGCAATATTTATGTCAGGTGATTCGATCACAAGTGGTTGATGGCCATGCGTCTTCTCCAACCACTTGAGTTCATACCCTTTTTACCTGCATTTAGCACTGTTCACTTATGATCAGATCACCTGAGACCGATGGTCCACTTTGTAAGCCTGTTTATCGGTCCAATGGGCGGTCTCCAATAATACGGGTGAAGGTTTTTGCGCGTCGATGTCTTTCCTTTTTTGCAACACAACAAGGTTAAATGAAATACATTTTCTCATATGTATTACTCATATTACTCATAATATAGCAAGAGAGTTCAAATGTTAATTTCCTTTGTTTTCTCAGAGAGTAGCCCTCTCTTCCAGCTCTTCCAGTTTCTCCAGTCTTACAGTCCTTAAGATGTAAGTCCGTGCACTTCTGATGTTTCTCCTGCACAGACTAAACCATTCTGTACAGAAGGCAGACTGGAAAAGCTGTTTCTTGAATTAGAGCAGGAATTGAATCATCCACAAGAAGCCTAAATCTATGCAACAATATTTACAACATATAGTATAAATTCAGGCCACAAATTTTGAAGAGGACCCATTATGCCACTTTACACAGGATGTAATATAAGTCTCTGGTGTCCCCAGAATGTGTTAGTGAAGTTTCAGCTCAAAATACCCCACAGATCATTTATTATAGCTTGACAAATTTGCCAAATTTTGGTTGTGAGTAAAAACACACAAACATTCAAACATTCAAATTAGCTGCTGCTCCCCACCCCCTTTCCAGAAGAGGACGGAGCCTTTACAGCTCGTGCTTCAGATACTCCAGCAACGACAAAACTGGAGAATCCCACGCAGCCAAAATGTCAGAAATTGTAAGGAGCAGTGTTCAGCCTTACATTGTTCGAACCGGAGTCGCACACTGATGGAGAGACTCAGGAAGAAGTTCCAACTTTTAGGACGTTTCTGAATGGTTAGTGGACATATTTATGTAGTTGTTGCGGAGTTAAGTTGACTCAACTCATCGACTAGCATGTACTGTCATGTTAATATTTTGTGCAAATCCAGTGTTGAACTGACCCTCGATCGTGAAACAGTCCGGCGTAATGTGATTTGCGCAAATTTATAACACTTTACCGACTTTCTTCAGCACATTTCCTTCATAAATAAAGTTCAACCACTGTCATCAGTGGCTTAGATGCCGAGAGTATATGGAGACTCTTATGTTGGTTGGTACATCCAGTAGCAGAACATTTGTAATGTTTTTTTTTTTGGCACAGACATTGTATCTCCAGCTGCAAAGGCGAGAAATGGCGGACTACTGCGGCTCACTGAGGGCGGGATCTATGCTAATAGGGCAGATCGTCACAAGTCATGGGCGGGGCTTCTTACATAACAGTATAGGGGGAAATCTGGAACCGCTTGTTTGGAGAGACTTTGATTTATGGGGATTATAACATTGTTTTACTATTATAGGCTGATTGTTTACCTGCACTGTGGACACACACGGTTTTCAAGCAGCTTATAAAAGTGAATTTTGCAGCATAGGTCCCCTTTAATACAGTACTAGGTGTAATTATGGCCTGTTAATGCACACATTTGTCATGTATTTCATTTTGCAGCAGTAGCAATCTTAAGAAGTCAAGCTCTCGCTAAAGTTGGCTCATAGTAAATACCTGCTGATAAGCGGGAAATGAGGAGCGGGCGCTTTCCTCGGCACGGTTTGTGCAAAATCACTGAACCTGCTGGCTGCGCACACTTACACGGAAAATCAGGGTCTCCGAGGTGCTGTGAAAAAGCTGGAGGAGCCTGTCAGTTCATATAAAGCCCAGCTCTGGAGAGGTGTAACTCCACTCTGGAGTGCCTGGGCTGAAACGGCCTCGCCACATTTTGATGGGCAGCCTGAGTCTCGATTGTGCACGACTAGCTGCTGACTGGCATTGGGCAAAGCAGAAAGCTCTGATGTGCCCATTTGCACGGCAATTACTAAGCTGGGTGTTTTGAGAGGGGGCCAAGTTTCATCGCAGGGATACATAGTCTGAATAATGCACTAAACAACACTTCATTAATAGAGACAAAATCTTTCCGTTATCAAAGCGAATTTGTAACGAGGCAACAAGCAATTAGCGCATTTGCGCAGCGTCCTGGGTAATGAATCTCATGAAATATAGACCGATCACAAGTGATGTCTTTGTCTAGTCTTGCCTCATTGACGGCGCCTTGAAATTGATGGTTCACGTCAAGCGACTTGGAATCAGTGGAAGTTGGCGGTTAGAGCATCCGCTGATGAAAACATACGGCTTCCAGCCAGACCTTGTGCACTCAGTGAAGTGTGAAAGCAAATTGGTCAGCATGATCTTCTGTAATAGTTTGCAGGCTACTGAGGCCCCTTCTATAATAAAATCCGTCTTTGTGATGTTCTTCAGATATCGAGAAGGCTAACCGATAAACCAGACAATCTCCTGCCAACCTGCTTTCTAATATCCCAGCGATATCCAGATATATGGCTTTTAATATGCCTCTCTCTGCAGGATTTTGTAGGAAAGTTGCAGCCTGGGTTTGATACGTGAGCAGAGAATGAACATCTTACGTTTGGATATTTGGATTCGGACAGTCTCATTACCTTAGCACCAGGTATTTGCATTTGATTGCGGCGTAAAACCTTCCCTCAGTACCTGAAACACTGATTTATCCAAACAATGCGGGAGTCACATGTCAAAGGTTGAAGGGAGATGATTTCATCAAACAACATGCGGCGCTACGCATATGATTAAAGTCACGGCGTACATGGTGGGAGACGTGTTGTGAGTGCAATGCTAACAAAGAAGAAGAGTGACATGTTTCTTTCTCTTCCCCCCCCCCCCCCCCCCCCCCATTTTCCTGAAAAAGTGCATCATAAAAGCCCTGACAGCAGCTCCGAGCTGTAGGAAAGGATACCTGGTGGTAAATAATTTAAAGATATGCTATGCATGTTTAAGTGTGCCAGAAAAAAAGGAAGCAGCATGTGTGTTAGTCTGCACTGGGGAGCTCTATGGGACTTCTTCAGTCAGAAAGAAGAAAACGCTTCTTTTTCCTCCCTCACTTTCTTTGGAGTTTGCCTTCACATGCACCCTTACTGCCGCCTTCTCTCGTAACAGCCTCCTAGCGCCCGCAGGGCAGAGGGTGAGGGGAGATGGGTGGGTTTGGTGGGGATGGTGTCCCTGTTTCTTCTGTTATCATATCTTGGGTATCACTGCTCTTGATCTTTATCTCACAGTCAAGTTTATCTATCAAGTCCTTGAAAGCACAGGGTTCCTTCACGTCACCTACGCATGAACCTGAAACACAGAGACTCCAGATTAGAGCAGGCTGCCGGTTAGCTTTATCTCCCTAGCCTACTGTTGCAGTGAGATTGGCTACAGAGGGCTCCAGAGAAGAAAAACAGACCATGTTGGGCAGGTGCAAATGTTGATCTCAAGTTGGCTTTTGGTGCAAAAAAAAAAAAAGAAAGATCACAATTCTCCTTGGTCTCTCAGAGGTCAGCCTGGATTGGTTCCAACCGAGCGCTTGTTTTATTGAAGAACAAAAAGATCTTTTTTTGTGTAGTTTGAAGGTATCATCTTGTTGGAGGGGTGAGCTGGGGAAGGATTTAGACAGATCAATGCGCTCCTGTTTGAATCATATGTCATGGCCAGCACATCTATTGAATTGTGCGGACAGTGGCAAACATGTCCAAGAGCCATCAGTGAAGTATTGCTAGTATAAATGAAATGATTTTAAGGATTGGCACGAATTTAATTAGTATTTCCTCTGCAAAATTTGCTGCTACAGTGCTATTATGCTTCGGTGTGGTTTTCAGGCCATTGGTATGCAGTTAAGGTGTTCTGCAAGAGTGTTATCTGTGGTTGCTTACTTGCCTCATTTAAAATATCCCATTCCCATTGTTGATATTCAGGTCCATAGTTAGGGCTTAGGTCCCTTCAATTTGGGATTTTTTGGGGGTTTGAGAAAGTATACTTTAATTGCTTTGGAAAGCACCAGTAATTAGCTAAATGTACTAGAACGTTAAATATCATACTGAACTAGCTGCTCAAAGTTCAATCTTGTAATTTTTAAACAACTTCACAGCCAAAAACCCATTTGCTGTTGTTCAGCTTAGAAAACCTGATTTTTAGCTTTACCTGACTCTGAATTTCTTTCTGTATAGCCTTGTCTCTAACCTTTACACAATGTCCCCCTCGTGGTTTTCGTTTCTTCATCCTGCCTTGCCTTGTGATTGGCAGCTTGCGTTATCTGCAGATCACCACACGCTTTCTCTAGCAAGGCTTGGGGAAACTTAGAGAGCTTCTGCTATCTTCTCGAGCCTACGGCCAGCATCAGGGATAGCTAAAGCTGACACTGGGGCTTGGGTCTCTTATCTCCCTCATTTTAAATAAGAACTCAGAATCCACCCCCATCTCCAAGTTAATTGCTGGAGGACAGTAAAATTTTAGGAACCCAATCTCCATTTAGCCCTTCACACCAAGAAGAAAAAATGTGTTTAAGCATATTATTATTATTATTATTATTATTAAGAATTTTACCACATGCGGCTTATGTTGTCACGCTTGTGGTAATGTATATGCAACCTGCATTCTGCAGCATTCATGTTGACCCACTTCCAGAAGAGTCTGGTTTGTGGATGCCGCAGTGGTTGCGCACACCTGAAGGAGGCAGAGTACGGGACGTCATCTTTGGAGACTAAGCTCATAGGAACTTCTCTATCTTGTCGGGCTACTTGAGAGGTTTACATGATTACAGTCTTATTTATAAGAGGTGCAACGTTAATTTTCAAATTAATGCGTTCTTTGTGTAGCGTGCCGCCTCTTTGCATACTGATTTGTTCTTAAATGTAAAAAATGAGTACAATGCCAAGGCATGTTAGCTGATGGGATTAATTGTATAGCGTGAGATTTTCATGAACGTGGGTGTACGTGAGAAAGCCTGTGACATCCAGTGGTGACAATTAGTGGAGAAACAGTCTCAGTGTGCATAATGCTGACCTTAATTACATGTTAGCGATGTTGCCTTAAGGAAAGCCTAATTTGAATCAAGCAGGTCCCTTCATAGAATATTGTTGTGTGGTAAGATTGACTATGCTAAACTCTCTAACAGGAAGTAGGCCAAATGAGAGTTTTTATGAGTGTTCATGAGCTTATATCTGTCACTGATAATCATGTTTAAGATGCATTTGATTATTTTGATGTTGGAGAGACAGTCATCTCCACTTTGATAGGGTGGATTAATGTTATTAATAGTATTAGAAGATACATCTGATTTAATCTATCTTCTAGGCTGATTGAAGATTTGTGGAGTTGAAAACATCATAATCTTTAAGATATAACGAATCCTCATTAAAGATCTATTGCGCGTTTTAACATACTTGCTTTCCAGAGGAGCTTCCTTGTGCTTTTATTCTCTCAATATCGCAGTTTCTTGTCTCCTTCCTTTGGGTTCTAATTATAGTTGGACAAAAACATTTTGCTTATGCCACAGTGGCAACACTACGTCTGTGTTTCTTCTCCCAAGGTAGAGGAATTGCAAGATGTATTCATTCCTGATCCAGACATAGTGTCTGCGTCCCATGGTATTCCAGTTCTCCGATTTGGGAATTCAGAGTGTGTTTGTTTTTTGCCAGGTGAAGTATTAAAATTCATAGCTGCCAAATCCAGATGCCAAATGTGATCTTTTTTTTAAAAAAATGGGTCAAAAACACTCATGGTGTTTGCATGGCTCAAAGGCATTGCTTTACAATGCCTGTTTAGCTCATTGTGGCTTTTGAGCAGTTGATTCATTGTAATTATTTTTAGTGCTTGCTTTTTATAAACCTCTAACCTAAGTATTAAACTTAAGCATGTACCTTACTCTTAAATTGTGCGCTATTGGGTGTTTTAGTGATCATATGTGTGGATTTTTTGACAGTTCATCATGAAAGCACCTCTCAAATTGTCTTCAAAAATCTAGTTTATGATTATAATGTCTGCAACCAGAGCGGAACCGCTGCTGTGAGAAACCGACAGGAGGGTGATTGCTCAACAAATTTTGTTACTTTGTACCCTGCTAGTGAACTTGTGAAAATGACTCAATCTAAACTGTGGAACTGTTAAACTGTTTTTTTCTAACCAATTGCTTGTTCCTATTTATCCTCGCTTCATCCTTTAAAACTTAGCAGTGTCTTATCTTGAATTCACGTACATTTATTCATTTGCAGACACTTTAATTTAAAGTGACTTACAGTACATTGCATTCAGGATGCATTTTCAGTGTACATTTCTGTTGCTAGCATCATGCTTAGCTTGGACTCATAGCTGAAGCTACTGTAGCTATCAGGGTTTAGGAGTGTTTTACACTTTCTGAACAGTCCTATATTCTGACTCGTCATAAAACACTTTACCAAAATCGTCTGTGGCGGATATGTTTAATCAGATTATGAAAACATGGATCTAAATGGTAGCTGGTGTTATATAAAGCTACTTAGCAATTCAGTCCCCGTGAGAGGGTGTGTGTGACTGCACTAGACGGGGAGGGCGACCGAGCTTCAGGCTCATGAATTAACGTTAGACTAGTTCCGACCTGCACCCTACAGACAAATATAATGTCATTTGTCCTTTGTAGGATATTCTGTGTTTAGGCGTTCTTTGGAAAGGCTGTGCCTCATACTGGCTGTTTACAAATAATAGTGTCCATGAATTATGCCACATTAACGTTGAGGTATAAATTCTGTAACCCTGAGTGAGGAGGGAAATAATTTTTTTGCTTATGAACTATATTTTGATATGCAGTGCCCTTTGTTTTGTGTGAATTATTCATGCTAATAGTCTTTTTTATAGGCATTGTGCTGTGCAGGTTTTTTTTTTTTTTTTTCATTTTTGCCTTAGCTTTTATAATTCTACTGTAGCAGTTGAGAGACAAGTATGTATTGCGTTTGGATCTGAAAAGCAGTTCAAGGAGACAGAATGCTGAGTGTAGTCAACTTTTCTTTGCTGAGACAACTGTTAGAAATGTTTCACCACAACTTAGCATTTCGGGAAAGCAAGAGAACCTCAAACAAACCGCATCCAGTACAACGGTGTGCAAAGAACTTCACATTCAGGCATTTTGAGTCTAAAGACAGTGAGGTGGTAGATATTTTCGTCAGTTGTCCTGCATAAAATACAATAAAAAAATGTATTATTAAACATTCTTATTATGCATTATTCATTAGTGCATGTTATTCCAAAGAAAAATCTTATTTGTCTGCTTAATCTTTCATCAAAATATAATATATTGCTTTTCCTCTAAAACAACATTTTTGAGTTGTCAGAATGCTGTTTTAGGGAATTTACATTCAAGTCTGTCCATTTTATCATATGTACTTTTCACAATCCAATTAATTCTAGATGAATAAAATCAAGTACTTTGTTTCTTGTTTATCCCATTTCAAATCGGAAATATGTCTCGTAACAGAAGTCAAATGGATTGTGAATGCTGTTTTATGTAGAATATTAAGATACACTTTGTCCTCCTCTAGCATCACAAAACCGAAAAGCTGTCTTGCCCCAAACTTGCTCCATTTGTTGAGCCAATGTTGTTGTGTGAAAGTGGTCGAGATGGTCAAAAAAAAGAGAACAATGGTTTGATAGGCCATGTCTTTCACTTTTGCTGTTGTCCTGTTATAAATTCAGGCTGTTATTGAAGTTGTTTGCGAAACCTGTGTTATCCAGTCTTGTTAGATTTTTAGATTCTGTTTACTTTTTCCCCCCTTAAATTACCTTCATACATGTTAATGCTCACAGATACAGTACAATCCTCCTTCTCAAATACACTTGAGATGATTTGTTTTAGCCCACTAGACAACTCCCTTCTCAGATCATTCCATTGCTCAGATGAAAGGCCCCTGTCTGTTCTGATTATCTTCAAGCTAAAAAAAAAAAAAAAAAAAAAAGGGGGCGAGGTGCTGAAAAGAGGAAAAGGATGGAGAGAGAGAGTGAATGAAAGTGAAAAGAATGAGTAATGCTTTGGAAAGCCTGAAATTAAACTGCTTAATTATGCATCCTTCATACATTAATCTTTCATGATTTGGGAACTAACATTGTCAATTATACAACGCTTCCAAACATTGGAAAAAACTGGAATATAATAAAAATAAAAATATGAAAGGCCAAGATACAGAATACACATCCTGAAGAAGACGATAAGCTGGAGGAATCTCATATTCTTCCCTATCTTCATTGTTATTGCACTTATTGTTGTCAAACGGTTTCCTTCCTCTGCCTTTCTTATTCTCTCTCTCTCTCTCTCTCTCTCTCTGCATTGTCATTAACAGTCTAATGGCATGTGATGTTTTGGGCTGTTTGCTGGCTATAATTACCTGATGAAATGTTAATGTGCAGTGGCAGAAGGCGTAGCGGGGAGCAGAGTGATCCAAATAGACTAAAGGGATCTCTGACCATGATCTGCTGAAGTGCAACAGTGGGAACCAGGTGAATCCGGGTGTGATTGTGTGTGTGCGCTACTCACTGGATTCGATTGTCTTGATCTTTACGTGAACCACCCTGTGAGGCAAGCCACGTGATCTCATGTACGGACTGCACAGTTCAACTCGCTCTTGATGCCATCAAAGTTTAATGAATTTGAAGTTACAAAGGTCACCGAATGGATTGCATACTTGTATGATGTGGGTTAGGGATGCATCAAAATAAAAAAAAATCTGGCTGTTATGAATAAGCCATACAATTTGTTTCATGGGCACTTTACAATAAGTTTTTAGAGTTTTAAACATTAGCTAGGCCTATCTACAATAGTAAGCACGAACAATGAACAATACTTCTACAGCATTTATTAATCTTAGTTAATGTGAAAGGTACACTATGAACCTTTTTTTGTTCAAAATGAACACAATTTTAATAATGAGTCAATTACCCAACCCTTCTTCCTGTTTTTGTCGTACCCTGATTCACTATGGGAAGCCTATTATAAGCCTATTGTATATTTTAGACCTGTCAGGATGGTTTTTACGGGAAATTGCGTACATACAGGTACGTCACGCGCCCGTGCGCGTCTCGTCATATCGTAACTAGAGGAAAGTTTCTCCGGCTACTTTGACGTGTGTCTGGTGTGCGAGTGGCAGAGGTTAGTTGTCATAATGAGCGAGAAAGGTGGACATGGAGCAGCTAAATCTCCAACTTCCAGGGAATAACCCATTTTAAACCAAAAATGCAAAAATTCATTGAAAAGCATTATGTGAAGGATCATATTCATCCGCACAGTCACGCAGAGCTGAAGAACAACGCAATGCATGCATTTTTTTTTAACCACTAGACTCCGACTAGAGGGTCAAAAGTTACATAGTGTATTTGCTAATATTTTTTTTAAATAAAAATGTTTATTTGTTAGTTAATGCACTCTGGACTAACAAGAACAAACAATGAAGAACTGTATTTTATTAACTAACATTGACACAGATTAATAAATGCTATTAAAAAACATTGCTCTTTGTTAGTTCATGTCAAACTGTCAATAAAACTCAATAAATTTACATCCTGCAATTTGAAAAAAGTATTTTTAGATTTGCTAAAGATTACATTTAATATTGTTATTAAATTAGTGTTTAAAGATTCGATTTTAGCATTACATTACAAGGTCAAATGTAATTTTTACCTTTACATTACAAATAAAATGTAAAAATAAAGGAAAAGAGCATGCATAATTCATATTGACCAATACAGGTAAATAAATCTTTAAAAAATAAAATCAATAAAATAAAATATAATTTGCCCATAACCAGTATATCAATGTATATTGTGCAGTCCTAATATGTTAATTCCACGAAATGGTTTGACAATTTAAGTTTGATAGGTTGCATAACTTGCATCAGTAGGTTTCATTTTCTGGAAGCGAAAGACTATATTGTGTTTGTCATTTTTTTGGCATGCTCCTAAGTATCTTATCAGACACTGACTCCAATTTTGATATCATGGGATCTTTAAGGAGTTATTTAATCTTGCAGGAAACAGTATAGAAGTCCTCATTTTGGACAGTCATGAGCAATTTTATATTCTTGCACATCTCAGCAATTCACCGTGTCATCTGCAGATCGAGTTTCATGAAGAGTGCAATCAATAAGACACCATAAATGGCAGGGTAAACAATTCCCGAAGCCTGGCATCAGTGGGTGGACTTCATTAGTGGCGATCTCCTCCCGAGACGCGCTCTGTGCCTCTTGGAGATGGACTGTGTTTTGACCCGGTGTCGAGTCCCTGATGCAGGAGGGCATTCCGACTGCCCCGCCAGGGCACTGTGGGGTTTCACAGCATGCCTGCTTCCGGACCGCTCCAGAACAAAGGCCCTGACTGAGGCCAAGACCTGCCGCCGTTTCTCTGAGCTCGTGCCACAAGCAAACATACACTTTCGCACAACCACACACCATTGAACACCACCTAACACACCATATACACAGGACGACGGTGGCTCTCTTGGGGCCCTTTTGGCCCGGCATATGACGGTACCCAACAATAGCCTTCAGCAGATGCCCGCAGTCCAGAGCCAAACAGATGGGAGGACCGGAGTGGATTTGGACGGGCGAGGCGGTCGCCCACAGCGCCAGCTTAAGACCTGGGGCTGTCAGAAGAGTGTATGGAGATAAATGAACATAGCGGGGGGCAAAACAGAGGGCAGTGCCAGGGTCCAGGAACAGCTTGCAGAGGGACAGGCTTGAAAGAGGCGAGGCGCACGCAGAGGATACCAGGGGCGAGCTGGATGCCCACCAAGACTAATCCTCCACCTGAGGACAGGGAGATGGTGGTGCCCGAGGCGAGAGAAAACATGAGTGGACGACATGCTGGAAAATTAGACCCTTATTGGATGCATGAGAAACTATGAACTACTGAAAAGAAGCAATACTTACAATGCATGAGCTCGATAACTAGCTTTGATCTTTATGTTGTCCGTCCCGCTGTGCAAGTTACGTGACTTGCCGTACAACCACCTGCCAGTCTGCACACAACGCGCGCACAAGGGGATCTAAAATAGACGGATAACGATGTCACAAAGGTCAATGAATGCATTGCATATATGCAGTATGTGCTCTTAAAGATCCAAGGAATGGTTTGAGGCATGCAATAGAACGCAACTGTTTTTAATGCGTTTTGCTATCATTTTCTGCTCACATTTCCTAGACTGGGAATGATGTTAACCAGTAGCCACAATCCAATCAATTTCTCATACATATATACACTTCAAATCCAAATATCAAATTCAAAATTCTAATTCAAAATTGGTTTATTGGCATGTCTGTATATCATACAATATTGCCAAAGCTTGGAATACATAGAATCATTATAAAGACATCAAAATAATCAAATATTATAACAACTTAAATTTAAATGTACAAATTCAATTAATTGTACAAATTAACAGTGTAACAAATTAAAATATGTGTGAACATTTGATACCACATTGTTTTAACATAAACACACACACACACACACACACATTACTGAGGGTCACTGCGGTGGACAGTAGGGAAACATGCTGAGTTCAGACACACACATTACACACACATTAACCTGCTGTCTCTCAGGCTGTGACACACACACACACACACACACACACACACACACACACACACACACACACACACACACACACACACACACACAGCAGCACCAGGTCGTCTGCATACAGCAAGAGCTTGATGCTTCTGTCCTGTAGAGTGAGTCCAGGGCCTGTAGACTGTTCCAACTGCACCGCTAGTTCATTAATGTAGAAGTTGAACAGTGTTGGACTCGGGCTACAGCCCTGCCACTCTCCTCTTTTCTGGGTGAAGAATTCTGTATGTTTGTTGCCAATTCGTATTGCACATTTGTCGTTCAAATACATTGATTTTATAATGTCATAAACTTTATCCCCTACACCACTTTGTAAAAGTTTGTAATATAATCCGTTGTGCCAAATAGAACCAAATGCTTTTTTGAAATCGACAAAGCATGCAAATATTTTTTCGTTTATGGTCTGTTTTACGTGCTTATTGATTAGGGTGTGTAGGGTGTAAATGTGGTCAGTAGTTTTGTGATTTGGAACGAAGCCAGTCTGACTCGAGCTCAGGACATTGTGTTTGTTAAGGAAGCTTACGATTCTATTGTTTAAAATACTGCTAAATAACTTCCCCAGATTACTGCTCGCACAAATGCCTCTGAAATTATTAGGGTCCAATTTATTTCCACTCTGAATTGGGGAAATAAGTCCTTGGTTCCAGATGTCAGGAAAACAGCCTGAACTAAGTACAATGTTGAATAATTTGAGCACCGCCGTCTGCCACTCAGGTTCAAATCCGAGGTTGTAATTGAGTGATAACCCTCCAGTTTCACAGACAAGACTTAAAGGGATAGTTCTTTCTTCTGCTGAACAGAAAAGAAGATATTTAGAAGAATGTCAGTAACCAGACAGTTTCTGGGTCCCATTGACTTCCATAGTAGGAAAAAAATATACTATGGAAGTCAATGAGACCAGAAACTGTCTGGTTACTGGCGTTCTTCTAAATATCTTCCTTTGTGTTCAGCAGAAGAAAGAAATTCATACAGGTTTGAAACAACATGAGGGTGAGTATATGATGACAGAATTTTCATTTTAAAGTGGAGTATCCCTTTAAGCCTAGTCCCAGACTTAGGCCCTGTTTCCACCTGATATTAAGATGCGGTTTTGTCGATCTGATCATAAGTGGACGAGGGAGACACACCCGTTTACACCTGGTGTTTAAATCTTTCCAGCTTTCGTTTCTCCTCTTATAACCATGTTGAACGATGACCATGTTGAACGATGTGAGTGCGTGTTAGAAATTAGGAATGGTGAGAGAACATTGTGCTTGGTATATTTTTTATCTTCAAACCAAACTTGTGTCTTCAGCCGACAAAGTTTAAATCCCGTCTGGATAGCACACTTCCCCTGATGTTTACATTTTAGGTCAGTAGGAGGAGAGTAGGCGGTCTTTTGTGGCTGTTCGAGCACATTCAACCACATGAGCATTTACACTACAAAAGCTATCCTGTTGAACGCGTTTTTGACTACTTCTGGAAGAATGTGGACAAGCTCAAAACCTTTTAGACTTGTGATCCGATCGACTAAAACACATCTTAATACTAGGTGGAAACAGGGCCTGAAATGCATGTTTGAGCTGTTTTAACTGAAAGCAACTTGCATGGAGATATCTTAAAATATGTCAGGGCCATTGTTTTGTCTCAAGATACACACCAGTAATGTTTTTATTTTTATTTATAAAAGCTACTTAAATTTCCTAATTGAACTAAGGCCTAATCCTGGCCTAATAAATAGTAGCCCTGTCTGTGAAACCAGGCCTATGTCTTATAGTGGGTTGTTTTGGTTCATGGCTTTGGACTGTTTTATTAATGATATATATATGCTAGCCGAAACTATGGCAAAATGAGTGTAACTCGCAGGCTCTCGTGACTTATTGTTTTCTTAATTGCTGTATAATGTTATGCAGTCTTATTTTATGAATTATCCAAACATATCTTTCCTTCTGGTTTGCATAGTGTTAGCAGGAAGACGTTTCCACCGGTGTCCGTTCATCTCAGTTGTGATGTGTGTGCGTGTTCTCACATGGGCAGAATCAGCTGAAGTGAGCAGGTCAGGGATTGTTCCCCTTGAAATGCTCCCAGGATGCTGACTCCAACAGACCTGTGATTAGCTTTCCGCTGGCAATGAGAGGTAATCTAAGGAGGAGAGGGTACAGCGGCATAACTGCTACACACAAGCAAAACACACACTCACACAGATACATTTACGCCAAGCCCCACACTTACAGACATCAATATTCAACACTTGAACACAAATACATGCTAGTAGACACACACTTAATGACACTTTTTCAATTACAGGCTATATAACACACATGCACACTTACCCTCACACTCATGTTCTGAATGGCATAATGATTCTGAGTGCGCTACAGTGGACGGAGTGCTTACAGAGAGTAATTTAAGAGCCGGCTGAGCGGATGAGACCAGGGTCACGGGGAGACCCAGAAGGGTGTCCGTTATTAAACAGAAGGACTTTACTGAGAGCAAAGATGGAAGTTGCAGTGTGACATCACTCAGGGAGACGGATATATATAGAGAGAGAGATAGCGAGAGGGAAAGAGAGTAAGACAGAAAAAAAAAATGCTTGATGTAAAAGTTTAATGAATTCTTCATGGCACAGCACATCAGTACTGGATCCCCAGCTCTCACCGGCTGCCTTAAGCAAATGCTTTAAATCTTCTTCCGGCAACCTGAGCTGAGAAATCCATTGCTGTCTCTGATTAGCTAAAAATAAATGCTAAGAGCCCTAGCTGTTAGTACATGTGCTCTGACACTGTGGTGCCTCTGTTGATAACATAAGTTTGAAGCCGGCTTATCCCATAACCCAATACTCTTTATTCTTGAGTTAAAGGGATAGTTCACCCAAAAACTTAAATTTACTTACTCTTATGTTGTTCCAAAACTGTGTGACTTTCTTTTTAACACAAAAGAAGATATTTTGAAGAATGTTGGTAACACAGCTGACTGTTAACATTGACTTCCAAGTATTTTTTTTTTTTTCAATGGCCACCGTCAACTGTCTGGTTACCAACATTCTTCAAAATATCTTTGTTCAACAGAAGAAAGAAACTCAAACAGGTTTGGAACAACATGAGGGTGAGTAAATGATGATAGAATTTACATTTTTGGGTGAACTATTCCTTTAAGTTAATTATTATTGAATTTCCTGTCAGCATTTTCATACCCTCATGTTCCACACCAGTATAACATGTTATAATACAGTATAATATGATATAATATAATATAATATAATATAATATAATATAATATAATATAATATAATATAATATAATATAATATAATATAATATAATATAATACAATATATATATTTTTTTTTACGTTTTAAAGTGTATGCTGATAAGACTAAGAAGTTACATATTAAGCCCAAAGTGGTCCATATCATGTCATTATATTATATTATATTATATTATATTATATTATATTATATTATATTATATTATATTATATTATATTATATTATATTATGTTATATTATGTTAGTGAATGGAATAAGTAGCTGTGTTTCTTGCAGCCCTGAGAGGACTACATACACTCAATTTGTATACTCTCTTTTTCAGAGTACTTACATTTTAATTATGTATTGGTATAAAGACAGTTTAAACAAATTTGGGAAAACGTTTTTTTTTAGAAAAAATCTGCCTACCCTGCCTTTAACTTTATCTGTAACATCACCTGTAGTCAGAAGTGTACATTGTTGGGAAAAGCATAAAATAGCCTATTTAATTGATTTATCATAAATGAAGTGAAGCATGTTTCCTGTTTATTTAGTTGAGATTAGTCAAGGCATGTATAGTCCAGGGTCTCAGCATGCTTGATTCTCCACAACTGAGGTATATAGACATTACACTCTCGAACACAGCTTGGCATTCAGCCATCGTCAAAAACTGCACACCCAGAGTGTCTTGTATGCCACTCACCCATGTAGAGGGCTTACCTGGAATTGAATTTGTCTTGCGTGAAGCTCAAATCACTCTCCCCAGCTACCTCTTGTCTCACATGTCTGCCTAAACATTAGGCGTAATGAAAGCCAAACGTCACCTGTCAGGGAGAGTTGGAAATGACGCAGATCAACTGATCCTGCCTCCTTGTTAAATGTTGTCACACTTCACACTTCATTATTGCTTTGAAGCGGAACCCGTTGCCCGCTGAATGCAAATGCGACCTGTTCGGTCTGATGCGCAGAAGCCATCCGGACGGAGACGAGGAAGCAGGCAGATGCTGAGCAGGGATCATTAGGGACCAGGCTGAACCCATGATGCTCGGCATGTCAATTCAGGGAGAGAGCTGTGTGAGGAGGACACACCTCTAGAATGGCAACTAGTTTTTAACATACTTGAGGTGTCGGATAACAATGAATTTTAGCAAGACTTTTATATCATTTTCAAATCCTGTTTAACTCTCATATCTTTATGTCCTGTCCTTTATTCCAAGTGTTTTGAACTGGATCTTTTCAATGAATCATTTGATGCTGTTCACACGCAGTTCTGGATGGTTCATTCATGAATCAAACTGGTCCAGATAATTGAGTTCAAAAGCTCACTGGAGGGGAAAATTGTTAGTGAATAACGACTTCAATTTCTGTTTATCACACAAAGTTTTTATATGACTTCTGGAAGTCTTTGAACATACAGTAGCGAATAAGTGAAATGAAATATGAACTGCTTCTGTGATTGATTTATGATGATTTTTACATACTTTTTGAAGCTTGAACTCTCCAGTCTCATTGGAATTGCATGGACAAGAAATATTTAAAATTCCTTCTTTTGTTTTCAACAGAAGAGAGAAAGTCATACAGATTTGGAACAACAGTATACATGTTTATTAAAATAAAAAAAAAAAAAAATATATATATATGTATATATATAATTTTTTTTTTTTTATTATTGTTTGTGAACTATTCCTTTAATCCAAGCATTTGATTTTAGACATCAAGCTATGCATATACGGTCAATAATTAAGGTCAGGAAGCAGACATCTTGCATAAAACAAAACAGTTCTATAATAATTTCATGTCAGTAGAGCTTTGTTTAAAGCTTTGAGCTCATCATCTTTGCTTCACATTATATTAAATCTATTCAAGACTATTGTCTGCCTGAAACGGCACTATAAGCATAAATATGCCATTTAGGAGCGAGCTATGATGTTTCCGATGAGATTTGTTAAAACTTTTTGGCACGATAATGAGGTCACACTTTTGTTCTCATGACATGGGTGACAGTTTTTTATTCATCCGTAATTGCCTCTCAGAAGTGTTGGAGATAGACATAGAAGGGTGGAGTGGCATATAGAAGTGGTGGGTGGAGAGAATGATGGGCTAATGAGAAGAATGGCTGAGGGATTTGAGGAAATTTGGGCACTGGTGTGAACATCAGTGCTCCGTGAAGTCTATTCTGCATAGCATAATATCATATATATTTGAGAAAAAAGGAAGGGAGGGGGGAGGGGGGGTTGTCATTAGTGACCAGTCTGTTTTTTAATAGTGCAGTTTGCAAAGGCAGCCATCACTTTTGCTGTTGCTCATATTTAGGGGTTTAAAATATCTAACCTGAAGTATTAAATTGTGTTAAGCACACCTTAGCAACAGCATAGCAACACCCTGGCATGTTCATATAAACATGCTAAGAACCGCTCAGAGCACCTAAAAAACAGCATAAAAACATCCTGTCAAGTGCATAGCAACATGCCATCAACAACTAAGAACTCCTTAGCAACAACATAGCAAAGTAGTACGAACCTTGCAGAACACCTTAGCAACGCCGTGGAAACTGCATATCAACATGCTATAAATCATCCAGAACACTTTAGTAACATCATACTAGCAACATCCTGAGATGTACATAGCAACATGCTAAGAACCACTCAGATTATCTTAGCAACACCATGGCAACTGCATAGCAATATGGTACAAATCACCCAGAACACTTTAGCAACAGCATACTAGCAATAACCTGGCATGTACATAGCAACGTGCTAACAACCACTCTCAGAACACCTTAGCAAAACCCTGGCATCTGCATAGCAACATGCTATAAATCACCCAGAACACTTTAGCAACAGCATAATACCAACACCCTGGTACTGTATGTACATAGCAACGAGCTAAGAACCACTCAGAAAACCTTAGCAACACCCTGGCAACTGCAGAGCAACATGCTATAAATCACCCAGAACACTTTAGCAACAGCATACTAGCAACACCCTGCTATGTGCATAGCAATGTGCTAATAACCACTCAGAACACCTTAGCAACACCCTGGTATGTACATAGCAACATGCAAAGAACCACTCAGATCACCTTAGCAACAGCATAGCAACACCCTGGAAACTGCATTGACTTTTGCCTAGACAATTACCTATACAATTTTCTTTAGAAGATGTAAAAATCTATGTTCCTTGCTTCTCCCTTTCTCTCTTTTGTCCCCATCCTTGCATTCTTTCTCGCGTCATCTATCTGTGGTCTGATCTGGGCCCTGTTGAGGATGGGTTTGTGGAGAGCGGCTCCTGATGATTAAATGTGATCATGGCTAAGCTCCAGCAAGCCCCAGAGACCCAGCGTCTGTTTCCATCAACCCGGCCTGCTCTCCTATCAGCTTGTGTCATCTGCTGATGACCTTGTCAGAAAGCTTGTTGAAGTGAGCCTGAATAGGTCACTTTGTTCAAGACTCCGAGCAATTTAGTTTACTAAGCTGTATGCTTGCACATCCCTACATGCCAAGAAGCAATGTCCCAGTTTTATTTTGAGGGGGGGGAAATATATGCGAAATATGCCCTCACCAGTTCCCTGCATCAGGGTGCAGTTCCCTCTCGAGAAGAGCGCGCAAAACAACATCAACAAGAGAAGTAGGTGCATGTGGAAAGAAATGCAGCCAGCGGTGCTTTACTTTGATTTAGAGTTCCAATAATGTTTGTGGCAGCCTATTTTTATTTTTATGTTTTTAAATGAAGGGTGTATATTTATTTATTTTCTTTCTTTATTTATTCACATTGTTTTGTTCTTAATCCAGTCCCAAAGGTGATTGCTAGCTGGATGAGTATTTATCTTTTAATTTATCCCCAAAAAATACCCTGAATGAATTCAACATTTGTTCATAATTCTGTAAAAAATGAAGTACAGAAATCTATTAGAACACATTATTATTATCATTTCATCTGGATTTTTTTGGTATTTTTTGTATATATATATATTTTTTTTTTATTTATCTGCCCATAAACCCACATATCATTACCCTGTTAATCTGGATGACTAGATGAGTAGATGTTCTCAGTGGGGTAATCCTGCTCTCATATTCTTGATCCTCCTCATTCACAGTGTGTTTGAGTAGCTTTCCTCCCACCCCACCCTCTTCAAGCACATATTACCCCATCCTTGTATGTGTGTGTGTGTGTTAGAGAGTGTGTCGAATGGTATTAGCTCACAGTGGAGCCGCACATTGGCTGAGAGATTAGAGCCAAACGGAGCTGTGCTGGGAGGAAGGTGATAGTTAGATTAGCCTTTAGGCTGGAGTGTAGAGGGGGGATCTGTACCTTTCAGCGGGCCCGTCTATGAGGGACCAGCATGTGGGACCGGACCTCATCCTGAGCCTGGAGGGCCACGCTCGAGCCAGAGACGGCTAGAGGCGGAAACATACTGAGAATTCTCTGATTTTGGTTCCAAAGAAAAGATTGGGGGTGGTAGTTTTGGCACTGTTGGCTGTATTTCGTTGGCAAACTAATTTTTTCTTTTTTTTGTGGGGGGGGAAGCGAAAACTCCACTGTGTTCTGTAAAACAATGAGTTCTTGGAATAGTCAAGTTTGGCCTTATATTTGGTAAAAACACAGTTGTAGTGTGTGTGAGTGTGTGTGTGTCAGTGTGTGTGTGTGTGTGTGTGTGTGTGTGTGTGTGTGTGTGTGTGTGTGTGTGTGTGTGTGTGTGTGTGTGTGTGTGTGTGTGTGTGTGTGTGTGTGTGTGTGTGTGTGTCTGTCTGTCTGTCTGTGTGTGTCTGTCTGTGTTTGTTTGTTTGTTTGTTTGGGCTGCAATAGAAAACAACATTTTTATTGCGATTAATCACACCCTTTTTGTGCGATTAATCGCGATTAATCACACACTTATCATGAAATTAAGCATACACCATTTACTGTATATTGTATAACATGTTCATTTTGTTATCATTTGTTATATCCAACAAAGAAAACCAACAGACTGAAGGTTGAGTCTCACAAAACTATTACCTGCAAGTTTTTTTCAAGGTAATCATCATCAATATAACGGACTCGCAAGTACTTATAAATCGCCACAATCATCTTTACCTTGATTACAGTCCTCATCCATCAAAACTTTACTAGCGAGACACTGGTTTGCTTTATCCAGCCGAGAAGCGTAGTTTGCATATCATCTGGCCATACAGCGGTGGGATGTTTTGACGTTCTATTCTGTCTGTATTCACACAGGTCAGTGCGTGAGGGTTCGCGCTCTTCAGAAAAAAAATCACTGAATATGGCAGAGCTTGTGTTTTTAAGCAAAACACACATTGGAATGAATAATTCACTGAAAACACAATGCGAGTCTCTATAATCTCTGCCATCTCTGATGTAATCAGCCTGGTTTTCTTTACATTAGCTCTGTTTGAATGAATTCACTTACTGGATCATTGGTCTGAAAACTGAAATCCCAGAGCAAACAGAGAAGCAAAATCAGGTTAAAGGGTTAGAATTTTGCCTACCAGGGTTATAGGTGGTTGCGCCATTGTAGATGCTTAGTGTGATAAACTCGCTTTATTTTTATTTATTTTTATTTTTATGTATTTATTTATTTTTATGTATTATTTTTTTTCTTGCTGCTAAATTTAATGGTAACTGGTTAATTTAAATTGCAACATTAGATTTCTCGGGGCTGTTTAATATTATCTAATGCCATTTTCTCGCAGATGTGTTTAAAAATATGAGATTTTTTTAGAAAATAGTTATTTGTTTGTTTGTTTGCTTGCTTAATTTGTTAGTTTTTATATCATTCCTGAATTCTGTTTTACTGTCATATCTCCATCCTTCCCAAAGTCTCTACTCTCAAAAATGCTGAAACAAAAATTAGGGAAAATCGGGGCAATGACAGTCAAAGACAGTCAAATGTGTCTTCAAAATTAAAATATATTATATTATAAAGCCCCAAGCTGAGCCCTCACTTGAACGCAATAGCTCAGGCGTCAATGTACCAGTCATTCATTTCTGAAGTTTTTAGTTTGGCATCATGAATTTCAGATCTCTTAATGAGTTTTTAATGAGCTTTGTTAGCCTTCAAGAATTTTTTTTCCCATCAAGGAGTATTTTACTGAGATTTATTTATCAATTAAGAAGTGAAAAGGAGAAAATGCATATTTTGTTCCAGGAGGCCCATCAGAGATATTCATGTGTTGTCATTAGTGGTGATGGGGATGTAGGAATATATCTTCCTTATCTTTTCATCTAGTTCCATGGATTTAATCAAAAAGCATTTTAATGGCGTGTGTGTAACGTGCATTAATTCTGCCAAGCGTCCTCCCAAATTCCCTCATGTTCTCCTTTAAATCAGGCACTGTCTAATTATTCATTTACTTTTGCCTTAATGGAGTTTAGCACTTCAGCTTAAAGGTTCTTTTCAGAGCTGTAATGTGAATGAAGTCAGCTAATGTCATGAAGGAAATGAATGGTTATGCTCTTTCATAACCTTTAGTTTAGTTCACCTCTCTGGTATCAGAAAGTTAATGAGAACATTTGTCAGACAGCAGATGTCTGGCTGTGTTGAGGTTATAGTTCACTCAAAAAATGAAACATAGCGGAACACAAAACCTTTTTTAACTGTTGCTTTTAATAGTCTGAAGTACTGCACACATCTACACTGAACAATATTCTAAACGCAACACTTTTGTTTTTGCCCCCATTTTTCATGAGCTGAAGTCAAAGATCTAAGGCTTTTTCTATGTACACAAAAGGACAATTTCTCTCAAATATTGTTCACAAATCTGTCTAAATCTGTGTTAGTGTGCACTCCTCCTTTGCCGAGATAATCCATCCACCTCACAGGTGTGGCATATCAAGATACTGATTAGACAGCATGATTATTGCACAGGTGTGCCTTAGGCTGGCCACAATAAAAGGCCACTCTAAAATGTGAAGTTTTACTGTATTGGGGGGGTCTGGGGGGGGACCCCCCTAAAAAAAAACAAAGGTTGTTGATTGTGGCCTGTGGAATGTTGGTCCACTCCATTCAGCCTTCAATGGCTGTGCAGAGTTGCTGGATATTGGCAGGACCTGGAACACGCTGTCGTATACGCCGATCCAGAGCATCCCAAACATGCTCAATGGATGACATGTCCGGTGTACAGGTACTGTAATTGTGTACAGATTCTTGAAACATGGGGCCATGCATTATCATGCTACAACATGAGGTGATGGTCGTGGATGAATGGCACAACAATGGGCCTCAGGATCTTGTCACGAGTATCTCTGTGCATTCAAAATGCCATCAATAAAATGTGTTTGTTGTCCATAACATACGCCTGCCCATCCCATAACCCCACTGCCACCATGGGCCACTCGATCCACAACGTTGACATCAGCAAACCGCTCACCCACACGATGCCATACACGCTGTCTGCCATCTGCCCTGTTCAGCATGTATGAGCAGATGAGCTTCCCTGAGACAGTTTCTGACAGTTTGTGCAGAAATTTTTTGGTTATGCAAACCGATTGTTGCAGCAGACCCCCCCCCCCCCCCCCCCCCCGGACCCCCGCAATACAGTAAAACTTCACATTTTAGAGTGGCCTTTTATTGTGGCCAGCCTAAGGCACACCTGTGCAATAATCATGCTGTCTAATCAGCATCATGATATGCCACACCTGTGAGGTGGATGGATTATCTCGGCAAAGGAGAAGTGCTCACTAACACAGATTTAGACAGATTTGTGAACAATATTTGAGAGAAATAGGCCTTTTGTGTACATAGAAAAAGTCTTAGATCTTTGAGTTCAGCTCATGAAAAATGGGGGCAAAAACAAAAGTGTTGCGTTTATAATTTTGTTCAGTGTTGTTTTGTCTAAAGGTAAAATCCATCTTGAATAAAGCTATAAAGCAATTACTCAATTTACCATATTAACCAATAGCTATTTACATTTAAGCAGACACTCTTATCCAAAACAACCAACGCATTCTCATCCTAGGGCGTCATATACTGACGCTTTTGACATTTCGTCTACATCCAACGCACATGGCACCCTTTATCGTCAATATGACACGCACAGAGCCTTGTTCGGTTATGGGAAGGTTTAGGTCTGGGGTAGGGTTAGAGTTAGACCGCTAGGAGGCGCCTTCTGGCCCATATCTATCTGCGTCTCATATTGACGATAAAGGGTGCCATGTGCGTTGGATGTAGACGAAATGTCAAAAGCGTCAGTATATGACACCTTGGGATGAGAACGGGCTGAAACAACCTCCAAATAGTGCTTTAGTTTTTACGTATGCCTTTTAAAATTGGCAATGACAAACATCAGAATCCCAATTAGCATTGAAGACATCTGCTATACCACTAATAATAGCGTTACAACACAGTATGTGTTAGGAAATGTAGCGCAAATAAGCGAAAGTTATTAGCCCTCACTCTATTCCAAGAGAACTACAATCGAGCTGTGTCAATATTTCACCTATACACAACTAAAGCACTTCATATGTAAGGCAAATATGCCACATACACAGTCCAAAGTTTTGGGAGTGACATTCACATTTTAAAACAGGGTTTTTTATTTTGTTTTGTTTTGTTTTGTTTTGTTTTGCTTTATTTTTTTTATTATTTTGTTATTTAATTTTTTGCATAAAATGTGTTTGCAAATAAAAAAATCATGTTTAATTCTGCTTAGCGGATACACCCTTTTGCAAACAGTATTTTATTTTGGTTTGACTGATGGTTGTAAAAGCCAGAGCTCAAGGCCTTTGTTTCTGTTTGCTTTTATAACTGCCATGCTTTGTGTTGGCCTTGTTTTTTTCTTGTTTTGTGTTTTGTTTTATTTTCTCTTTTATTTTTTTTATTTTATTTCCTCATTTTATATTTATTATTTTTATTTTCTCTCTACTCTCTGCTCTCGGTACTTACTTGTCCACAAGAGAGTGTCACTTGTTGTCAGTCTCACTTATGAGAGAACTGTGTGTGAACAGAACCATATATACCTCCTAAAATGTGAAACAACAGTCACCTGTATCCTACTGTCACATGAATGTAGCCTGTCAGCCATGTGTGTACTGGAAAAGTCAGATAATCGGGTTTTGAGCATGAAAAGGGTCTACATTTAGATCAGACTTCAGAGGCGAGATGCTGTTAAATGTGCTTCTCCTGTGATCCGTCCTCGCAGCAGAACGCCTCTGCTCTATGCTTGTGAAAGACATTGATGTGGCAGAGCTCAAGGCCTCTGTTTCCGTTCGCTTTTAAAACCACCTGTGTTCTGTGTTGGCCTTGTCCGTTTTATGAGGCATCCTCTGTTTGTAATCGGAGGTGCCTAGGCTATAGACCTTATTCACAGCAGCGCCATCTTTGATTTTTAACAGGAATAAAAGCAAGGCTGTGAGGGATAGACATCTCTTCAGTGGGTTGTACTGATATTTAATGTGTTTTTGGATTGGTCTGCTGACGAAACACTGCAAAATATCTTTTCGAGAAATTTCTGTGGACAAAAAAACCCAGACAATATGAGCTGTGGAAAATGCTAAGTGATCTAGGAGCTTCTTTTTTTTACAGCGGATGTCATTGAAAACATGGTAAATCTATCCCTCACAGCCTCACATTCATATCTGTTATGGCGCTGCTCTGAATAAGGTCTATACGAATTGCTTTGCTAAATCTCGCAGTGTGATAGAACTTTCAGTCAATCCTTTATTCACTTTAATACACTTTCCTGTTTTATTGTGTTTTTATGCAGATTTGTAATAACCACAATCACAGCATATGGATATTTCAATCAACATTAAACTGCTATTTTAGTTTTTATTACTTACTAAATGGTAAGCACATCCATCATGGATACAAGTGCAGTGATTTAAAGACGTACAGTATGCACAGAAAAGGTATTCCCTGAAAAGGGCTTAAGACAGCACTGGGTTCATTAGTCATTTACGTCGCCATTAATAATGGTCAGGTTAATAAAGTGCTTTTACAGACTGAATGTTATATGCTGCCTCGCCTTTGTTTTCTGTGTCTGTGAGATTCTCAGTAGAAGGAGAAAGTCTGTAGATTTTACACAGTATTTTATACCGCTGGCATGTCATTGTTGCGGTCATTTGAATGTGTTAGAATATTTCCCATCATGCCTCATTCCTAATCTTCAGGCACTGAAAATAAAAAAGGCTTTTGAGAAGCTGAAGCTTTTGACACCAGGTTCTGAGAATCTCTTGAGTTTGCTTTTTTATTAGAAGTATTTAATCATGTAGTCTTGTGCAGGAGAAGAAAAAAATTAAAATCAAGAAACGGTTGTTTTATTCTACTTAGCTGATACACCCCTTGGCAAACTGTATGTCAGAACTATATTTTGCATTTTCTGAAGAAAAAAAAAAAAAAAAAAAAATATATATATATATATATACACAAAACATGGCATTTAAAATATAAAACAAATAATTAAAAATTGAGAATGATATAGCAACATTTTAAGAATTAACTTGGAATTAGGAGAATAAAGTCAAAGTATTGCATGAATTACTTAGAAATATATTTGAAAAGAAAGAAAAATATTAAACGGCATAATATTGCAATGCAATGATTGTATTCTCATAATTTTATCATTGTTCTCAAAATATTACATTAACATTTTAATGTTAAATTATTATTATTATTTTTTTTGTAAAAGGCCTTTTATGAGATTATCAAAAAAAGGTACTCAGTAAAAATGTAATCATGGTAAATATGTAATCAGATTAACATTTTAATGTTAAAACTCTATTTTTTTGGTAAAAGGCCTTTTGTGAGATTATCAACATCCATCCATCGATCCATCCATCCAATATTAGCATACTATATCTCTTACGAGATCATCAAAACTACTTTTTATGAAATTTTTTTGCTCTAAAATGGTACGATTTGTAGTATGAGCAAAAGTAATAATGATTGCCTGAACAAGCACCTCCGTAATATAGGTTATTTGGTTGTTGCATATGAACTGTGATAAAAGAAGCTCTTTATTATGCTACTTTAACATATGACACTTTTCTGAGCGTGTGTGTGGGTGAAGCCTCAAACACGACTGCTCATTTATCTTGCAGTGGGAGACACGTTTGATGTGTGTTGACATGACACCCTTCCCTCTCCAGGGGCGTCCACATTTAGCCCTGAGCCCAATGCCATTGCGTGCATGTACCCTAGAGCGATGCCCCCTAGAGGAGTACCTGCATCCTCTGCCAACCGCTTTCTAACAAACCCCGGAAATAGGGCAGCCTGCTCAGCACTAACCCCAATGGGACATTTCTCGTTATTATGCAAATACATGCATGTTTAAGCAGGGGTGGGGTGGGGGAAGCATCGACTGGTGGAGATGAAGAATTGTGGGTAATTAGCGGTGAAGGCATTTTGTTTGAACCTCGACAGTTTCAACTTTGGCGTGCGCGAATCGGATGCCGGTCGATAAACAAGGAACAAACAAACAAACATGGTGGGTGGGGGGTAGAGGAACGCGGCTTTCATCTGGAGAACACACACAGAGAAGACAGCCGACTCATCAGCCGCTAAATGCTGGTGTGTTGTACAGAGACAGCTGCTGAATTACACAGCCTCTGAAGTGAAAGTCATCAACTCTTTAATTGCAAATAAGGAGTGATTTGTGAGGTTGCACAAGTGAGAGATTATCAGGGATGGCATTTCGGCATTGTGTGTTTGTGCGTGAATGAGTGTCTGTTCACTTTTCATGGATTAGTTTGCGTGTTATTGGGTTCATCTATCTCTTTCGATCAGCCGTTATGTCATTCTTTCAATCATTCAGTTGGTCGTTCGTTGGGTTGCTCTTTCAGTCTGTCGTTCTTTCGATCGGTCGCTTGGTTGTTCGTTCTTTCAATCAGTCCGTCGTTCTTCTGATCGGTCCATCGTTCTTTCGATTGGTTGTTTGGTTGTTCGTTCTCTGATCGCTAGATCAGTCAGTCGTTCTTTCAGTCTGTCTTTCAATTAATCGCTAGTTCAGTCGTCATTCTTTTGATCGGTATATTGTTTGGTCCGTCGTTCTTTCGACCCATCTGTCGTTCGGTTCATCGTTCTTTTGATCAGTCTGTCGTTCGGCTCGTCGTTCTTTCAATCAGTCTGTGGTTTGGTCCGTTGTTTTTTCGAACGGTGGTTTGGTTGTTAGTTTTTTTGATCATTCATTTGGTCGGTCGTTCTTTCAGTCCATCGTTCTTTTGATCGATCTGTCGTTTGGTCCATTGTTTTTTCAAGTGGTCGTTTTTTTTTTTTTTTTTTTCAGTAATTTGTTTGGTTGGTCGTTCTTTCAGTCTGTCGTTCTTTCAATCAACCTTTTTTGTCAAACTTTGCTTTTCATATTAAAAATGACTGGATTTTTAATTCTATTTACTTTAATTTAAATTACCATTCTGCGCTCTGTTTGCTGCCTCAAATTCAATTTCATCAATTGAGCGATCATTTCGTTTGGTCGGTCGATCTTTGGTCGGTTCTTCAAGTCTGTCGTTCTTTCAATCCTTATGTCTTAGGTAGGTCGTTCTTTCAGTATGTCGTTCTTTCGATTGGTCGGTCATTCTTTTGACTGGTCTGTCGTTCAGTACAGTATGTCGTTCTTTCGATCGGTTGGTCGTTCTGTTGTTCAGTTGGTCGTTTTATCATCCATCATTGCAATCCTGCTTTTATATATAAAATATTTACAAAAAAAAAAAAAAAAATCACAACAAAAGATGTTTTTTAACTTTTTTTTTTAACTTTTAAACAAATTTCATTATTAGTCATTCGTTAATTTTCTTTCAAATTTCTTTGAATTTCAGTGATAAAAGACATAGGCCTATTAAAAATGACTGAATTTAATTAAATTCAATTTACTTTAATTTAAATTACCATCCTGCATGTTCAATTCAAATTCAAATTCAATTTTATCAATTGTACTGAATAAATCTCAGTTCTGAATAATGCCGAACTAATTTATTACTATTACTTAATAGAGCATAGTCTTGTGGACCCTCAGGACTCCACAAAAGGTCTTAATATGTGGCCTCCATTATCTTTCATTTTTTAAATTTTAGGCATAATCGTGCACCGAGAACAGGAACGGAGTGCCATCTTGTTAATGATTCTTGGCACAAATATGCTGCTGATTGAATTAATTGTGGTTGCCACTAATGAATGCACTACTTTTGACTATACACCGAACTTTTGACTGCAGATTTGTCAGTTTAATTATTTGAAGAAGAATGAACCCTCTCCAGAACCAAAAGATCCAAAAGCAGGCCTGTGGGCCCTCGGGAACTTCACATCTCGGTATGTGGCTTCAAAAGACAATCGGAGGGACATCTCGTTAATGATTCCTCGCACACACTTACTGTTGATTGCATTAATTGTGGGTGCCACTAATGAACGTACAACTGTTGACAATAGCCGAAACCTTTGAATGCAATTTCAGCAATTAGTTAGGTTTGTTTTTAAAACTCTGATTACCTATGCAAATTCAGCAATTAGCCTGGCTATTTCCCTGGGCTTTTGTTAGATTATAGTTACACAGCTGCCTGATGTGTCCGTGGATAATCAGAGGACAGGAAATGCATTGTTTTATTGACAGGCAGCCAGACCCTTAGAAAGGTTTGCAGAAACTACATTTCCCCATTTTGAGATTAACTATATTTGTTCAGCAGTGAGTTCTGAGATAATCTTCCCTAAACCTAAATGTGCTTTCCAGTGATGTTACTGCGGTACAGAAGACTTGTAATTATCTCATAAATACTGATAGAGTGAGATTCACAGATTTGGCCTGGTTAAGATATTTCTTTCCAACTTGTCTTCTTTTATTTGTGTCGCTACGCTTTGTTTTCACCTCCTCTTCATCGCTCATTCACTCCTTGACCTCTTTCGGCAGTTTCGAGAATCCGTTAAAACAATTGTCACTCCAAGCACATTTCGTGCATTAGCAATGCTCATAAACATCTGCCCTGCACTGTTTTTCCCTTCCCTAAGTGTTACACGCATTCACACATTTCATACACACGTTCTCACCCGAATCTCTCGCTCTCGCTTTCACACATGCCCCCCCCTGCACACAAATTGGCTCTTGCGTGTTTACACAACCATTGATGAAACATGTAGGACTGTGAAAACATTTTCTACAGTTCCCCAGAGCACATTAGCTTTCTGGAAATGTGTAAGTGTGTTTTATTAGCAGACCGACAGGATGCAGTTATAGGATTCAGAATAATGATAACTAAGTTCTAGTCTGGGGGAACATGCTAGCAGCGTCAGGGTCATGGGTACAGCTCCCAGGGAATGCCATGTAACAAGTGATCAGGGCTGACTGGATATATTCATCAGTTACCGTGTTGGTTCTGTAGATGCTGTAACTAACATCATTATGCATCTTGTTGAAATAATGTAAAGTGGAAATTAGAATTAATGAATGCTTTAGAAGTATTTTAATTGTTAGTTCATGTTAGTTCGTGTTACTGTTTCACTTATTGTAATTTGTTTGTTGATTGATTAATTGACCATTCGCAAAGACCCGCCTCCTTTAGTTTAGATTGCTATGTCCGACAAGCCGTGCTCTCATGCCACAAATCATGTTCTCACGCAGCGAAAAATACATTGCGGAGCAAAGAGGACAATGACAACGCGTCGACAGACAGGACAGACCAGGTTATTTTTATATGAAACAAAGTCTTAATTTTGAAATTTGGTCCTTTTTTTAAAGAAATTTTAACAATAAATACCGTTTTGTGGCTCTTTAATGTTTCGTGACAGATCGCTGTCTAGTCTGCTCGTAAACTGATCATCTCTTCCTTCTAGTTAATTTATAGCATCGAATAAACATGAATGAACATAAGAAGGAATGTTGTTTTAACCGCGGAGAGACGTCAGTACACTCAGTTTTTCAAGTTCAAATCCACCGACGTTACTCTACTAACTCTCCTGACTGCTTTGTCGGATTCGGCGGTTGGCAGATTATGTCAATCAAACTCCCTGCGAAGGGTGAACTGATTGGCTTTCAATAGTTTTGAGAATGAAATCATAATTAGTCCAACTTGTTCATATATTTTTTTATATCCTATTAGTCTTGTTATGCATGATTCACCAGTGCACATTATTATAACAAAAACAAAGAAGAACTACTTTGGTGTACTACTGATGGAACAAAGGGAAAACATTAACCAATAATATCATGGCTAAACGTTCATGATCCAATCATTTCTCTTTTCCGATGTGATTGAAAGTTAAATGTGTTGAGACTGCAAACCCAATGTAAAAACGCACTTGGAGACCCTTGTCTATATGGGTGTTTTGGTCAAAAGATTGAATTTAGAGAGCGAGGTTTCCTGCTTGTTGCTGACAGGGGCACAAACAGAGAAAACAGCAGGCCACTGTGCTGTGAATGAACTTTATATTACCTCTATATATCATCCAGCCACTGATGGATACCAGCACCCCTGAGAAAACGCCCAAAGATACTGATCTGAGAGCAGTTTACTGTTTCACTCTTAACGGCAGGTGTTAAACATTAAGGGAGGACTCTGGTCTCAGAACGGTGCTTGAGAATGGGTTGTTTCGAGAGGTTTGGATTCACTTGGGGAACCAGGAGTGAATTTATTAGAAAAGAGAGGTCAGGCCACCTGCGGTTATATACAGTCACTCACACTTTTCATCATATTGTTTTATGTGTTTCAGAACGATGTTGAATTTGACACACATTCTCTTATCTACAAAGTCCTAAAGGCAGGAGGTTATCATATATTGATGTATATTATTTATCATTATTAGAACAGTGTTTCAACTCATTGTTCACTGTTATTGAACGTCTAACTTAATGTTCGGATTACCAGATCTTTTTCAAAGCATACTACAATCTGTGGCTGCCTGTACGAATAGTCTGTGTTTGTTTATTTTTTTCGTTTATTTGTTAATTCTATTTTATTTTTATTTTTAGCTTTGTTTATTTATTATTGAGTGTTAATTGATAATTCATTTATTATTATTGATAATAATAATAATTATTATTATTATTTTTAATTTATCTTTTATTTTTTGTAATTGTAATTTTGTAATTCATTTTTATAATTCTGTTTATCCATCCATCCATCCATCCATCCATCCATCCATCATATATTAGTATACTATATCCATCCATCCATGCTATATTGGTATACTATATCCATCCATCAATCCATCCATTCATCCATCCATCATAGATTAGTATACTATATCCATCCATCAATCCATCCATTCATCCATCCATCATAGATTAGTATACTATATCCATCCATCCATCATCCATCCATCCATCCATGATATATTAGTATACCATATCCATCCATCCATGATATTTTAGTATACTATATCCATCCATCAATCCATCCATTCATCCATCATATATTAGTATACTATATCCATCCATCCATCATCCATCCATCCATCTATCCATCCATGATATATTAGTATACTATATCCATCCATCCATGATACATTGGTATACTACACTCACCTAAATGATTATTAGGAACACCTGTTCAATTTCTCATTAATGCAATTATCTAATCAACCAATCACATGGCAGTTGCTTCAATGCATTTAGGGGTGTGGTCCTGGTCAAGACAATCTCCTGAACTCCAAACTGAATGTCAGAATGGGAAAGAAAGGTGATTTAAGCAATTTTGAGCGTGGCATGGTTGTTGGTGCCAGACGGGCCGGTCTGAGTATTTCACAGTCTGCTCAGTTACTGGGATTTTCACACACGACCATTTCTAGGGTTTACAAAGAATGGTGTGAAAAGGGAAAAACATCCAGTATGCGGCAGTCCTGTGGGCGAAAATGCCTTGTTGATGCTAGAGGTCAGAGGAGAATGGGCCGACTGATTCAAGCTGATAGAAGAGCAACTTTGACTGAAATAACCACTCGTTACAACCGAGGTATGCAGCAAAGCATTTGTGAAGCCACAACACGCACAACCTTGAGGCGGATGGGCTACAACAGCAGAAGACCCCACCGGGTACCACTCATCTCCACTACAAATAGGAAAAAGAGGCTACAATTTGCACGAGCTCACCAAAATTGGACAGTTGAAGACTGGAAAAATGTTGCCTGGTCTGATGAGTCTCGATTTCTGTTGAGACGTTCAGATGGTAGAGTCAGAATTTGGCGTAAACAGAATGAGAACATGGATCCATCATGCCTTGTTACCACTGTGCAGGCTGGTGGTGGTGGTGTAATGGTGTAGGGGATGTTTTCTTGGCACACTTTAGGCCCCTTAGTGCCAATTGGGCATCGTTAAATGCCACGGCCTACCTGAGCATTGTTTCTGACCATGTCCATCCCTTTATGACCACCATGTACCCATCCTCTGATGGCTACTTCCAGCAGGATAATGCACCATGTCACAAAGCTCGAATCATTTCAAATTGGTTTGTTGAACATGACAATGAGTTCACTGTACTGGCCCCCACAGTCACCAGATCTCAACCCAATAGAGCATCTTTGGGATGTGGTGGAACGGGAGCTTCGTGCCCTGGATGTGTATCCCACAAATCTCCATCAACTGCAAGATGCTATCCTATCAATAGGAGCCAACATTTCTAAAGAATGCTTTCAGCACCTTGTTGAATCAATGCCATGTAGAATTAAGGCAGTTCTGAAGGCGAAAGGGGGTCAAACACAGTATTAGTATGGTGTTCCTAATAATCCTTTATCCACCCATCCATCCATCCATCCATAGAAGAACTAGTCAGTGCAAGTTTATAAGGTTCAAGCCCTCAAATCTTTAAAAAGATATCAAGATTTTTAGGTTTGTTTGAGATATTCTAGTAGCGTGTAATAAGAGAACACCATGAGCGCACCTGTTTTTAGGATTAACTCAAATTAGACAATTCTGAAAACAGACTATTGTGTTTGGCATAGCTGTTTAAATGGGCAGTTGTACACCAGAATAAGCTGAAATGTAGACCAGACTTATATAGTTAAAAGTATAGATACCGTACATGAGACCACTGGAGATGTGTTAGCCTCTCATATGATGCACAGCTGAACTAGTGGAGAAAAAAACATAATTCTTCAACCATAATGATGCTGGATATGTTCTTTTTTGTGTCTCTAACATAACTTTCAAACTTCTGGCCAAGCATTCAAGCAGGTTACGTCTGCAAACTTTTTTATTGCTTCTCTGTGCCGAGTGACAGAAGCGCCACGATTTATCTTGTCACTGAAGGGCAGATTACTGTATGGATAAATGGAAGGAGTGAAATAAATGAGTGTAAGGGAGGAAAAATGGATCTTAGAAAGGTGGAGTGCGAATGGAGGGGTGATTTTTCTCGCACTGTATGAGATGAGAACACACAGTGATGGTGATATAGGACCTCAGATTCAGAGGAATAAAGGCTTGTGCATTATTGATGAGCAGATAATCTAAAAGGATGTGAGATGACAACGTCACCTGAAGCATTTCGAACGACCCGTGTGTCTTAGAGAGAGAGAGAGAGAGAGAGAGAGAGAGAGAGAGAGAATGGGTCGAGAGAGAGAGAATGGGTCGTTAGAGAGAGAGAGAGAGAGAGAGAGAGAGAGAGAATGGGTCGAGAGAGAGAGAGGGAGAGAGAGAGAGAGAGAGAGAGAGAGAGAGAGAATGGGTCATGAGAGAGAGAATGAGACTTCTTAATATGTGAACGTCAATGCATTAGAAACTTTTGCAATGCTTTCTGGGGTGTAAGTGATTTTTAGCGATTGTGTGAAGTCAGTTGGACATGTTACACTAATGTTTGACAACTAAACAGTGCCCAAATATCTTTGTCTTAATTATGAACAGTACATCTATTATTTTTATCCCAACAAAGGCATTTTTTTTTTAGATGTTTTGGTTGAAAAGTGTGCATTTGCCAAGATTCATTAAAATAAATGATGCTTTGTTTGACATTCGTAAAGGAATAACATGCATAGATTGTGTATGAAGTGTCCAAATACTTTTTTGGGGCCACAGTATATATCTGTATAAAAGTGACAGTTTTTTTTTTATGTATTAATAGCCTGCTTAAAACAATAGTCTATATATAGCTGCTCCACAGAGGAAAATTGTTTTTTTTTTTTAGTGACACACTTAGAAACATACTTTAGTTTTAGTCTTTAACATTTAGAAAGAAAAAAGAGATAGACAACAAACGATAGGCACAAATGATAGACAGACAGATATGAAAAATGAACGATAGACAAACGATAGTCAGACAGACAGATATGAAAAATGAACGATAGACACAAACGACAGACAGTCAGACAGATATGAAAAATAAATAATAGACAGACAGACAGATATGAAAGGAACAATAGACACAATTGATAGACAAACAGACAAATATAAAAAAATAAACAATAGACAGACAGACAGATTTGAAAAATAAGACAGACAGACAGATATGAAAAAAAAAACAATAGCCACAAACAAAAATAAACGATAAACACAAACAATAGAAAGACAGAGAGACAGACCCATATAAAAAAATAAAGAATAGAGAAAGGTGTGAACAAAAATGATAGACAGAGCGATATGAGAAATATAGGATAGACAAACAGATATGAAAAACAAATTATAGACTCATGATAGATACACAGATAAGAAAAATAGACAGGAAAACAGACAAACATGAAAATAAACGATAGACATAAAAACAAATAAACCACAGACAGACAAATATGAAAAAATATATAAACAGACAGACAGAAAGATAGACAAGTAAAACAAATAAACGATAGATAGATAGATAGATAGATAGATAGATAGATAGATAGATAGATAGATAGATAGATAGATAGATAGATAGATAGATAGATAGATAGATAGATAGATAGATAGATAGATAGATAGATAGATAGATAGATAGATAGATAGATAAAATCTTCACGGAGCAGCTCATAGAAACAGAAAAGCAAACGATTATGTGTTTGTTGATGATTTGGATGAGTTTTCAGTGACTGGAGTCTTCAATTACTGATGAATTTTGTCAGGTTACATGTCCAGAAGAAAACATTTCCCCACACACGCACACACACGCACACACACACACACACACACACACACACAGACACACACACACACACACACACACACACACACACACACACACACACACACACACACACACACACACACACACACACACACACACACACACACACACACAGAATGTACAGAATATATACTGCAAGAATAGACCTCCAGCATTACAGAACATTTTACAATATTTACATCTAAAGATGCATATTTTCCACCCGTGTGTCTTACTTTACTTTCTTTTATGGCGTTGATTACACTGTTCATTCCCACACGCTCATGAACGCACGGTTACATAAGAGTAGATGTACCATCTGTCTGCAGTGCACCACACATTCTCATACATTCTTGAATGTTTAAACACCACAAATTTTACCACCTGTCCACCAGAACACGCCATCTAGAGCAGTGCCAAAACACACACGCACGTAGATATGGAGAGTGTCACAATACATATTAGCCAAGAAAACTACACTAACACAACTCAGCTTGTCTCCACTAACTCTTCAGGCCATGCTTCGCAGTGTGTGTGTGTGTGTGACACATTGACTCAGGCTGTACGCTGATGTGTTAACAGCTCTTTTGACCCTTTTAGGCATGTTATCATCACTCTGTCCGATCTGTTTCTGGTCTCTCTGTTCAACTATAGGCCTACTGCAATACTAGTAGCTTATATAGTTTCTATAAATGATTTTTTGAAATATATCGCATCTTCAATGTAAAGTAACATTGCTGATCTGTTTATCGGTTAATATAATCATGCTTATTAGTCATATCAATGACACAACCAGAAAGAATCTTGTGGCTAGACTAGTCAAATCTCCCTGAACATTGCGGCGCATTTGGACATTCTTCATGCTTCCTTATTTGCAGTCATTGGTTTGAGGTCAGAGCGAGGGACTTAATGAAACCTTGTTCGCAGTCTGGAAGCGCTGCAGTCTCTGTGGCGAAATAGACTGTTTGTATATATTATTGATGATTTGTCCCCTGCCCTCTGTTTTAGTGCGGAGGAAAGCAGGTCAGCACCCGCAGGGCTGGCGGACTCATATTTCTGTTTCTTATTACATTCCTATTGCCATTCTTTCATTACTTTTTATTGCTTCTTTCTCGACTACAGAGAAGTCGCAATGCTCTGAGACCTCACGCACGACCGGTTTTCTCTGTAGCCCGGTTACTTTTTTAGCTCCTAATGTCTCATATTTGTATTTGCGTATTGTTTTTCCCTGCAACTATTAAATGAAGCTGTTTGTTTGTTGCTTTTGATGAATAATCTCAAATGTGATTCATTACATAAATAGGGCATGGATTTAGTTGATCCTCGTGCCAAATCAGGTAAAGTGCATTTAAACACCCGCTGTTTATTCATTCTTGTTTGTAATAACTGATCCTACCCCGTGGTTTCGGCTGTATAACATTACACCTAACGCCACCTTTTGTTTTTGATGATTGTATGATGTTGAACAGCAGGACGTGGGGAAAGCGAATGAGGGAGTCCGCTGCTGTTTTGACCCTGTGGTTTTGTAAAGTCTTGGCAGTATTTCAGCGCAGTGAAGTGGGTGTTACGGAAACAGGATTAAAACTGCTTGTTTTACGCCGCCGTTTAAGTGGGTGTTTAATCCACGGCTTTATGGACTCTCCTCACCGACGGGACATTTTTCTAGCACTCATTTGCAGAAGTGTTTAGCCCTCGACTGCTCGGCATCTGACTTCAGAATGGAAAAACTCTTTAAGAATGGCGTTTTAGAAATGAAATATTTTGGTGTTGTTTTGAAGGAAGCAAGAGAGGGGAAACCAGACTGTTGAAGTTTTCACACAATATATTTCAGTGTAAAATAATAACAGCCTAAACACTAGTTAAATGTTTTGTATGTTACTTTTTGTGCTTGATAAGGTTTTGCTAAAAACAAAACAAAAGGTGCCTACTATGTTTAATAGTATTCAGTGTTATTTTAGGGTTATTTATATACTATTATTATTATTTTGTATATTTTATATTGTCCGTTTTCATTGTAATTTTGGTTTTAAGTAATTTTATGTGCTTTTGCCATTTATACTTTCATTTATTTTTATTTTACTTTTCATCATATTTCTTCAACTTATTCATTTTAGTTCAAAACTGTAGTAACAAAAACTGTAATATTCAATTCAAGATTTTGATTCGAATCATGTTTTAGTCAACAATAAGCTTTTTTAACAGTAGACATGTTTAATTGTGTTGTAGCTGAGATGTATTCCTTCACAGAAATAAATCAATGAGAGATGTTCACTATACAAAGTGTGACAATTAACCCCAGTTTTCTGTGTGGTTTAATTCACATTGATTCTCAAAAGATGGAACATATTTAGAAAAATACTAACCAATCTATTAAGTTTTAACTAGTTTTTTGTCTGAAGAGTCAATGAGCGATATGTTTCACTGAAAATGGTTCCTCTCCTCATGCCAGTGTGACAGTTTTCAGTTTTCTGAATTGTTCTACAGTGTTAGATCAATAAGGAAACATGTCAAAGAACACCTTCGCTGTTGTATAATTGGGAGACTGTTCATTGCAGTACAGTAGAGAGACAAATATTGATTACAATAAGATCCAGAATGCAATGGTAGGGTGTTGCTCTACAGCTCCTAATGTGTTTCTGACCGATTGTTATCATGTGGTGGTTGCATACTGGCCAAAGTCTCTGACCTATTTTAACGATGTAAGCGCATTGTCTAAAGTGCATGGCACAAGTGCACTTAGTGCCATGTCACATGTCTGAATCCAGACATGCCCTTAACTTTTGCTAGTTAAATAATGGGAAAAATGGTGGACACACCCAGCGCATGGTCTAAAAAGGTTGTCCCTATTCTCTTAATGAGTAATGGGTGCGTTTTGGGCGTAACATGCAATAAACCAATCAGAGTCTCATCTCCCATTCCCTTTAAAAGCCAGTTGCGCTCGCTCCATGTCATATTACTAATGCACCCTTTGAATAACAAGTCAAAATAACTTTGACTTTAGACCAGGTTTCAGTTGGTCAATGGCGCAGTCTATTTCAGTTGCCTCAAAATAGCAAAGCGCCAACAATGCACCTGAACACACCTCGTTTTCAGACCAGCACACCCATGGGCGCACAAATGGGCGCAAATGCATTTGCTATTTAAACAATGTGGCGCAGGACGTGAAAATGATAACCGCGTCGGGCTGAAGCTTGCAAAAAACACTTGCGCCGAGTGTATGATAGGGCCCTCTATGTTTGGTCCCCAAACATTTTATTGTCCGCTTTGATGAGGATGAGACTACAGTAGATGTAACGTGTACTTCCTGCAAAGTGAACACCATTCATTGTGATGTCACGTCCTGCCTTATAAAACTTTGTGAGGCTCAGGTTAAGAGCGTTTTCATTATCGTTCTCTTTACATTGTAAGGTAATATATACATTGTCACTGGCTTTCCTCTTTGTATAGAGTTTGTGTATCTAAATCCATCCAGGCTTTGCATCATTGGTTTTAATGGAGGAAGGGGTGAGGTGAGCAGAACTCCCACTGCACACCGGGTCACTCATAATTAGCTGGGCTGCCGCCCCAGGGCCACATAAAAACTGAGCCAGGTTACCTCAATCTTTTTCCATCCGGGCTAATCTTCTCCCAGTGGTGATTTTTAAACGTGTTCGGTGACCCCAGACAAAACACCCCCATAAACTACAAAGCAATATTCCAATGCACTCAAGCATTAAGTCCGATGTTAATATATATTTTTTCCAATTTGACTGAAGTTTTTTTTTTTTTTTTCTCTCCCCAACGTTCCACTCCAGCCCATTTCAAGCCTTCTAGTCGTCACATTTTCCTGAAGGCAATAGCGGCTATCTGATGAATGCATTAAGTTTAATTTTTGTAAAATTGCATGGTCTATAAAAGTAAAAAAAAAAAAAGACAAGATAATGGGGAAAGCTGAAAATGTCTTTTAAGCAATTTTACTGGCAGTTAGAATCTCTGAGTATGAATTTACACATTTTAAATGTTCCTCACTTATACGTTTGAAGTTCCCATCCTTTCATTGCACGTGAGTAATGCACTTGATCATTATTAGCACGCTGTTTACTCGGCTAATAATAATTGATAGTGTCAAAGCCTCAGAGGAAAATGGCTAATGAGGGTCTTTAAAGGAACATTGTGTCTGTGACATCTTTCATGGATCATGGCGCCTAACGCTGATACATTAAGTGCTAAGGAGATGTCTTGTTTTGCATTTGCAATCATTTGCTGCCCGGGAGATTGAGGGACACTTAAAAGAGAGGGCGAGAGTAGTGAAAGACATTTATTTGACGTTGTGGCAACACATGAGACGGATTGCGTTCAGTGGTTGTGAAAACATGGGCAGATTTCATAGAAGGTCACTAATTCAGAGCCAGAATTGTAAGCTTTTACAGGAGGCGCTGTACACCTTCACAGTGGATTAATTGACTCGTCGAAGTTATTAACTTCACAGATTCGGGCCCTTGAAATAGCAGTCGAGATGAAGCAGCGCACGCTGACTCCGGCAAACATAAAACCTCTCAGGTTGTTCAATCAGAGTGTTAATTAATTCAGCTTCTGTTATCTGGTCACCTTTGGGTGAATGTCTTTCTGTGAATATTCAAGGAATAGTTTTTGTTGTGCTGGTGTAAATTAGAGTTTTGCTTGAACTGTTTCCAAGCTTTTCCTTTTGATGTGGTGTATAATGTGGAAGAACTAGGGATGCGCCAATATAACAATTCCAGCTGGTACTGATAAGCCAATGAAGTATTTTCATGTTTTTTTGCCAATATATGTATACATTGGTATATAGGTATGTAGAGATTACAACAGTGTTTTATTGCGATTTACATACCTTTGGTCTTTAAAAAAAAATAGTTTTATCTCTCAAGACATATTTGATTCATTATCTGACAGGTATATATATATATTATGTTTGATACTGCAGAACAATCACTTGCAGCAGCTTTAATGCCATTATATGTGTGCAGACAGGTTTCAGCACCTTGGACAGCAGCCCTTATACACATACTATCTTATAGCCTTTTCTGTAATGTTCTGGTCTTCGCTTAAGTGCTGCGACTTCTGAGTGTCTCTCTCTCTCTCATCCATTCATCCACTGGCCTCTCACATTCTGGCAGTGATGTCTTTTATGGTTATTATTGGAAGAGCTTTCTTTCAGAAGCTGACACAATGGCGTGAGTAGCCCACTGGGAACGTTTTCATATCAAGGTTAACTTCAAGTGATTAGGATAAGCAGCTGAGGTTGTTGCCATGGGGATGATGATGGGATGCTGAGCTGTAAAGCATGATAAGTAGAGAGAGAGGGAGAGAGAGGTGCGATTGCTCCAAGGATCAGCAAGAATAGAGGTAGATGTGAATGGCCCTAAACTATGTGGGCCCATCAAACTGTGATTGTCTGCCTTCTATTTTTACATGACATGCATATAATAATTCATTTATGTTCATGGTTGTCATGCAACCAAAAATAGGGCTCACTCCCTTTTTATATTTCTGAACTTTTTCAATCAAATTTGCAGGAGGGCAAAAAAGTTTATCTTGTGCGTTAAGCCTGAGCGTGTGCATCATGAACCTTTGAAGTGAATTTAGACTCCAGATATTTCTTACATTGGGTTCAGAGGCAAAAATTGGACCTCAAATGAGCAGAAATGTTCTTTGTTAATTTTGATGTTTAATTAGAATAAGTTTGTTAGAGTTTTTTTCCATTTTAGTTAGAAGACTTATTACCAAAAGTGTCTTGGTATCACATAATATTTGATATTACTGCATAAAAGGAAATCCATGAATGAGTGAATCCCATGCATTAGGCAAATCGATTTGGAATAAAACCACAATGTTACTCGTTATAATTACCACAGCCTTATTCAATGCTTCCGAACCCAGTTTGAAATGTCAGCTTATCCTCTTGAAACTTGAACAAAAGCATTATCATTTTAACCGGCCCACAAAAATTTGCTGAAAAGGTCCTCCTGTACGTGCTAGCTCAGTAAGCTGATTAACCCTGCTGTCCGAACTCACATCTCAATCTGTCATGATCAATCTGGCCTTCCAGAGAAAGTCAGCATGCTGTTATTTGGCCGATAAATGTATGTTTGAACCCCCTGCGACGTGCGTGCTGAATCAAATGTTTAACAATGCATGAGTTTGTATCTCCAACTCCAGTCCATAAACAAGACGAACGCCTATACAAGCGGGGCTAATGACATCACTGCTGGCTTGAACTGTATGGAATAACAGTGTTTCCACTCCCTCGCCCCAGAGGTGCCGTCAGCGGAGAGACTCTGAAACCTGGAGATTTTCCTCCCTGGAGATCTCCCACATTGTACCCTAGAGCTCTCATTCCGTCGTCTACGAGTACCTCTTCTACCACGCTGGAATTAATGAGTCCTCGAGCAGCACCATACGCTCTTTTGTTCACACCATACCATCATAATTTGACTTGCGTAGGTGCTAATTTCGCATAACTTGAAAGGCAATTAGGAAAATGCATTCTTATAACTGACAGGGGGGATTAAGGCTAAGCCATGGCGTTACGTGTAGCCTACCGAGACTACTGATTCGTTTTTCTTCTTCTAAATGAAAGCCAGGCCCTATTTGGCGGCACACATTATCGGTCATCATGTTAATACCCACGTCTCGCATTGCCTTCGATGTGTTACTTTTAATTAAACTGGAAGAAGGCATGACAAATTAACACGGAATTGGAAAACACCTTCCGTCAGGCTATGGCGGTGCAGCACTGGTTGAATTATGGGGTCATATGTAGTTCCCCCCCTACGTCTACAGTAATGACTGGATGAACATCTGGGTGGTGTTTTGGGTTGGAGCTTAATACTCTGGGTTGCTGTGACAAGGCGGATTTCTAATTACTGCGATGTAGATGGCTTCACGACTGTACACCCCCCTGCTGTCGGTGACTGCCTTTCATTTTCTGAAAGATGCTTTTATGGGCAATGAATCAATGAATTAAGCGCCATTTTAAACCTCTTAATTTCTTCTTATTGCCCAGAGTTAATGATATTGCTCTCAGTTGAATTGGACTGTCGGTGCCCATGGGGACAAGCACCGTACCATTTGCATAATCCATGATTTCTGGATCTGACACCCAAGAGATCAGGAAGGCTTCCTGTAAAGGAATTGGAAAGTGATGCCTACTTGGAAGGCTCAAGTACATTATTCTACTGTATTTGGTGAAGGGATTACGTGTTTATTTGCTCCTTGTTTTACTACCTTTTCGATATGCAGTGTTGATGTAAGATGGGAAATTGATCTTGTAGCTCGAAAAGCAGATCATGGCGCTAGCAACGTCAAGGTCATGGGTTCAATTCCCAGGGAATTCAAAAACAGAAAACATTCTAGCAACATACGCTTGATTTCATATAGACTGCTGCAGGGATGACACATTTTTGTAGGTCAAAACCCAGAAATTAGTTTGTAGCACTTCTGGTTCCATTGTTCCAAAGTCAATGGGTTTTTGATGAAATGAAAACCCATTGCTTTAGCTTGTCTTGCAAACTATTCTAAATCTAAATTTACCGGTAGTTACAAAAAAAAAAAAAAAAAAAGACTGAATGAGTTGTTGGAAGCCTAATATGGCAAGTTGTGCGAGGCCGACAGGCTGTAAGTTGTGTGAACAACTTGTAAGTTGTAAGTTGTAACTTACAAGTTGTAACTTGTAAGTTCCCACAACAGATCGAGTCCGGTGGCAAAATTACTAATGAGCGTCACCTGTGCGCCACACTGGCCTTGTGTCTCACGGAGGAGGTCCGGGAGGATAAACGGAGGAGTGACGACAGTGGCCTGGACTATACATTGTGTTTTTATTATGTTTATATGCGGCAGCCGTCTGTTAGGGGCTGCTGCTTTACTTTTGTTGTGTTGTTTGATTCTTTTGATATAAAATATTGATATTACACTTACTTAGTGATGGTGACATTGAAGTCTTGCGACCGTGGAGTAGTTCATTTATAGCCCATGTTTAGCTTTTTACTTCTGTCGATTTGTATTTAACTTCCACCATGTACACCCACCTCCAGGCATGTTTCTGGTCTTCTTCTATACCTCCACTCCAAGATTTCTTTCACATAAAAGTGGTATTATAAAAATAGCAAGGCTAAAGATATTGGCACATCCTTTTTGCAGTGTTTTCCCTCCGCCTAATGGCGCTGGGGCAGGTGTTGCACATTGATATGGTGTTCACCTGCTGGAAGTGGAGGCAGGGCTCTGGATTCCCATCAATATTTCACATGCTAAAGAACAAGCGACTGGCCTAGATGTTCTGCACTCATCCACAGCTTTAGTATGCTTTCAGCCTCATAGAAATGTAAATCCAACCACAGTGGGGAGGAGAGAGGTGACGAGCTCAGTAAGAAATACTCCAGATGAATGGAGTATTTTTTCTCTCGTTTATCCTTCCCGTCTCCGCTCAAATCTAGCTTTGGGGAGCTTTCGGATAAATGGGCTTACTTGGACGATTTAAATAGGCGTTGATGTAGTCAGCGTTTTTGAGATGGGGGTTTGTGTGCCAGATTGATTGGGAATTGTGCTGAGAATCAAGTTGGCGTAAAATGCGGGATCGTCGAACTGATGCGCAGCATTATTCCTGGGGTTGGACTTCATTTTGTTTGCTCTTAGTTGTCGAAAGCATATCAGTGTACTGGGGAACTATATTGGAGTTTCATTCGCTCGAAGATTTGCGAAAGACACCATTGAAGCTGCTAATTCTGTCCTGGTATTTGCATAAACTCGACATATTTGAACCACATCCCACATTGCGCTTTGTTTCCTTGCATTTATGTATGTGTGTGTAATGTGTGACGGTGCTCCACAGTGAATTTAATTTGCCAAAGAGCACTCGCTTAAAGAGCTCCCTGAACAAACAAGTTAGCAGAATTTACGCTTGCCTGATGTCAAATTACACCACCAAACGAACCTAACCTGAGCGGAGAATAAATTGCACCCTGTTGCAGTGTGTGAACAAACCATGTCCTCTTTCCTCTCCTCTCCCCTCCTCCCTATTGCTTGTTTTCATGTCAGCTCTCGTATTAAATATACATTTTGCACTCCTCTACCTCACGCCGCTTGGTAATGACTCGGGCCTTGAATGATTTATGCAGATATTGATTTCACTGTTAAACGTGAGATTAGATGCATAGCTCCCGACGCTATTTATCAAAGACATTGGCATCTAATTAAATTGTCAGCTCTAGTTTTATGGCGGTACACTTCTATGAAATATTAAAGCTGGCTCTGAGATTATTGTGGCCCCGAAGCAGGCGTCTGTACCTGAAAAATGATTTTTACATGCCGAGGAAAGGATGCAGGGAGGTTTGGATTATTGGACTAATAAGAGCAAAGGTTGAAGGTGAGAAAACGTGTTTGTTTTGCAGAAATGCTGGCTAACTAAAATCTTAACAACCTCGCCTGTGCATTGCCTGAAACCTTTGGTGATTAATGTGTGTTTTCTTCCAGACAATCATACAGGTCACCTCATTTGTTCCTTATTTAATTCTTTTGCACTAGTATAATTAGCTATTTACCTTTTGACAAGTCACGTTCCCAACAAACTTGCTGTTTTGCTCAGGCCACACTATAAAAAACGACTTTTTAATGAGTTTTTAATTAGTCTTTGTTTTCCTGTAGAAATAATCTAAATCCATTAAGAAGAAATACTTCATAATATATTTATGTAGACTTGTTTACATAAATACGTGTATAGTCATTCTTTCCACTTTTTTGTGAAAATAAGTGAAACAAAAAATAGACAAAATAAGCTATGTTCACACTGTCACTTGTTGGGATTGACAACCGCATTTACTTAAAGGTGTGAGTTGATATGTTCCGTTCACACAACTTACAGCAGAGTCTCAAAGACTGTCTGTATGAATGAGCAATGAGAGTCAAACCCGTATTCTCTTATCAGTAATCATAGCGACAGTAGACCAAAGTAAACATGGTGACATCCATAAAACTGAAAAGTTTTATCGCTTTTGATACGAAAAGAGTCAAATCGAGCCACGAGTTCATCCGTAAAATCTTAATTTACCGACCGCAGCTTTTATATCTGGGTGGAAAGTGGAGCATTTGAGCAACGTAACACAAAACTGACAGAAACAGCTCCGGTGGAGAACAGAGGCTGTATCTAAAACCTTCAGATGACACACAGCTCATATCTCCGTCGCTGTAAGTTACCGAAAGTGAAACCACACATTCAAACCCGCAACACACTGTAGACACATGTTTGTGCAACACATAGCAACTCTCTTGCACTGAATATTTCGGTTCAGTTCACACAGCACAGGTTTTACCAAGAATGCGGTTGTGAATTCGGTTATAAAATGCTGTTGTCACTCTCGTAATTAACCGTACTGTGTGTGAACGTAACCGTATTAAGGACTCAAATACTGTGTGAACGGGTCCATGCACTCATATTAAAGATATATTATTTTGAAAAGAAGTCTTAAAGGGGACCTATTATGTCCCTTTTTCAAAGTCTTGATTTTGTTTTTCAGGGTGTACTAGAATAGGTTTTTGACATTGTTTGACATATTTGACATTGTTTTCCCAGTCTGTCAGTAATGCTTTGTTTAGTTCCAGTCTCTATGAAGCTCCTCCTTCCAAAAAGCGCAGTGTGCTCTGATTGGTCGGCTGCACCAGTGTGTTGTGATTGGTCAAACGCTTTGCGTGTTTCAGAAATTTCACTCCCTCAACCATAACCGTGAGTTTCAACACACTACTAAGGCAACTCCACCGGGCCTCACCCCTTTATTCTGTGTATGCCTTTGGCAGGAATTATTTAAATGAGGAATATTGTGACGTGTTCGTTCCAGGAAGAAAGCTCAAGACTACAATGGAGGCGTTTCAGGGAGTTCAGAAACAGTGCGTACTTATAATTGGGAATAACTCCCTTTGGAGTGACTTTGTAACTTTACAGACCTTTTTCATGCTCAAACAGCAACATTACACACTAAAGAAAGCTGAAAATGTAAAAAAAAAAAAAAAAAAAAACAGAAACAAAGAAGCATAAGAGGACCTCTTTAATATCTTATGCAGTGTTGCTTCCGAAGTAAATTTAAAATTGTATATATTTTTAGGTATTTTAACTTGAGAAATAGAAATATTATGCTTTTTTTTCCAGTGAATGCATCAGTGTTCAGCTTAGCGAGGGTGTAGACTGCCAGCCTTAAACATCTATATTTCAGCAGCGACCGGTATCCCTTGTGCAATGCTCATCATCTGTTTCGGCAGAGGCAAGATCTTCTGGCTCTTTCCGTAACTTAAGCCTGACCCAGATTCCCTTATCTGCCAGTGTGAGAGCGCTTTGGACTGGGTGGGGCCATGTTATCTCTCTTCCTTGCGTGTGCCTTTGATACTTCGCAAAAAACACGGGCACACAAATAAACAAGGGGACAGACAGACAACAAACAAACAAACACACACACACCGTGCTCATGCTGAGATGTGTGTTTCATTGCAGGAAACAGCTCTTTCCCCTGCCCTGAATGCATGAACACGCCGGCCAACCTGCGTTCTGTGTTTTTGACAAACTATCCGTTATCCGTTCCTTTCTATGGCGCCATACCTCTTTTTAATGAGCACTGGAGCAGAACACAATTTACTTACATGCCACACGGCTTCCGTTTGTACTTTTCTCTCTCGCTCACTTCCCGACACACTGGTGCATGTAAGTGTGCGATGTGCTGGGTTTGTAATTTTCCACTGAAAGCATGTTCGTTTAGCTGATTCTAAGACTCTGTTTTTTTGCTGTATGGCTGATTCTTGTTCCCCCATGGCACATTTATCATTTAGAGCTAATATGAAGAATTAAAGGCCGATGTGCATGAGGCCACAGAAATGTGGGATCCTGAAACATCTTTATTGCAATTACGACTTAAAAAGAGACGATTTTGAATCCGTCAGACAGGAAAGCGTTTTGCAGTAGTGGATACATTGTGTCTGGGTGAAGAAGCGGTCCGTTGTTTAATGAGACAATTAAAGATGTGCACAACTACATTTTTTTAAAGGGGTGGTATAATGCCCCTTTTTACAATATGTAAAATAAGTCTCTGTTGTCCCCAGAGTGTGTATGTGAAGTTTTAGCTCAAAATACCCCAAAGATATTTTTTTACAGCATGTTAAAGTTGTCCCTTTTTGAGGGTCAGTAAAAACGCATTGTTTCGTGTGTGTCCCTTTAAATGCAAATGAGCTGCTGAGCTGAGAGGGCGGAGCTTCAACAGCTCCTGTGTGTGTGTGTGTGTGTGTGTGTGTGTGTGTGTGTGTGTGTGTGTGTGTGTGTGTGTGTGTGTGTGTGTGTGTGTGTGTGTGTGTGTGTGTCCGATTACCTCACACAGACATGCACTAAAATGTCAGAAACTGTTATGCCTTTTATCTTTAAGCTGGAGTCGGACAATGATGGAGAGACTCTAGAAGAAGTGACAACATGTAGAATGCAACAGGGCATTTCTGAATGGTTATTTGATGAATTTATGTTGCTGATGTGGAGTTAAAGGCACACTATGCAGTTTCCGTTTTTCTCAAACAGCGACCCCTAGAGTCGCTGTGGAGTACTTGTATTTAACGTTTCTGTCGTAAATACCACTCACGCAGAGCTGTCTCTGCACTCTTTTGACCGCTCTTTCTTCGTTTTCTCTGTCGACTTTGCCATGATTCACGTCTGAAATGCGTGCTAGTGTCTTCCATAGAGGCTGCCTCATATGTTGTTGATGTATGTGACGTCGTGCCGTAAAGCAAGTCGTGATTCTCGTGAGATTTGTCTGGGCGCCACCTCTCAGACTTGCATATCTGGTTTTGCCATTGCTGCCCCCCCCCCCAACCCCCCTTACCCTCATTTGCTATCGGGATGATTCGCCCTACTACGAGTTTGTTTACCATCGAAATTATTTAGAAGCTGTTATATTAAGGTACAAATCTTGCATAGTGTGCCTTTCAACTATTTTCAATTAGCATATTCTGTCATGATAATCTATAAATTCGCTCGTGTGGGAACTGTTGCACGATGCCAAAAGAGTGACATGTGATTGTATTTATGTTACGCACTGTATTGCATGTGAAAAGATGGATGCGACAGCTTAAAGGTGGTATCAGCGATTTCAGGCCCAAACATAAATGTTCACATTCATCTAATCTTACCTAACGATCCGCTTGCTGCCCGTCCCATAAGCATGCCGTCAAAAAAAGAGGTTTTGCGCTCGTGCACGGCTGCCTATGACGGCTGCACGCGAAAACCTTGCAACACCCGCCCCTGTCGGTGATTGGTTGGAACACTATTTATTTTGGTTTTGAGTGTTTGGCTAAACCGGGTGAAAACAACTGTTTTTGTGTGCAGATCTCAGAGCCTAGGCTGCCTACAGAGACGTGTTTTTTTGACGGCATGCTTATGGGACGGGCAGCTAGCGGATCGTTAGGTAAGATTAGATGAATGTGAACATTTATGTTTGGGCCTGAAATCGCTGATACCACCTTTAAGCAGACTCACAAATGTGCTCTACTACAAACACTTTTCCTCTTCTCAACATTGCATGTTCCAGGGGCGGGGTTTATGTAAATTTTAGGGTTGGTGATGTCACTAACCCGGGAGGAATGTCGTTTAGTCCCTACCAGCCGTTTGTTGTAGTCCTTAAAAAATGATTTCTTTAAAAGCAAATATCTTCCTTTGCTTTGAACTTTGAGCATTGTAACTTTGCAAATGTTGTTTATGCTCAAACAGCAACATTACACACTAACTAAAGTTAGAAAAGTGAAATCATAATCAACCACCCCTTTAAATTGACTAGCTGGGAAATTGAAATCTCGAAATCAACTAATTGGTCTGTAAAAAACAGTGTACAGACACATTTACATCAGGGTCATGTGTGAATCTGTCTGGCAAATAAACCTTAACTTTAAGGCTTTCTATGTTATGTAATTTTTTTTCAAAACTTCCAGCCCAAGGTTTTTTTCTTTTTTTTTTTTTTTTCTACTACTACATGTAAATGTGACTATTTGTCTGTCTGTCTGTCTATCTGACTGGAAGGCTGGCAAATAAACCTAAACTTTAAGTCTTTCTAGATTGTTTTTTCCAGAACTCAAAAGGTCTCTCAAAGTTTCATCTCAACGTTTTTTGCCCGTCGCTGATTTATTTATATCCTTCATTCTATCTATTGCGATGTCGTTTGCTCTGCCTATCATTCTATCGTTCTCTCTCTCTCTCTCCCTCTCTCTCTCTCTCTCTCTCTCTCTATATATATATATATATATATATATATACATAAACATATATTTATATATTTACATATATATTTATATATATATATTGTGTATATACACTCACCTAAAGGATTATTAGGAACACCTGTTCAATTTCTCATTAATGCAATTATCTAATCAACCAATCACATGGCAGTTGCTTCAATGCATTTAGGGGTGTGGTCCTGGTCAAGACAATCTCCTGAACTCCAAACTGAATGTCAGAATGGGAAAGAAAGGTGATTTAAGCAATTTTGAGCGTGGCATGGTTGTTGGTGCCAGACGGGCCGGTCTGAGTATTTCACAATCTGCTCAGTTACTGGGATTTTCACGCACAACCATTTCTAGGGTTTACAAAGAATGGTGTGAAAAGGGAAAAACATCCAGTATGCGGCAGTCCTGTGGGCGAAAATGCCTTGTTGATGCTAGAGGTCAGAGGAGAATGGGCCGACTGATTCATGCTGATAGAAGAGCAACTTTGACTGAAATAACCACTCGTTACAACCGAGGTATGCAGCAAAGCATTTGTGAAGCCACAACACGCACAACCTTGAGGCGGATGGGCTACAACAGCAGAAGACCCCACCGGGTACCACTCATCTCCACTACAAATAGGAAAAAGAGGCTACAATTTGCACGAGCTCACCAAAATTGGACAGTTGAAGACTGGAAAAATGTTGCCTGGTCTGATGAGTCTCGATTTCTGTTGAGACATTCAGATGGTAGAGTCAGAATTTGGCGTAAACAGAATGAGAACATGGATCCATCATGCCTTGTTACCACTGTGCAGGCTGGTGGTGTAATGGTATGGGGGATGTTTTCTTGGCACACTTTAGGCCCCTTAGTGCCAATTGGGCATCGTTTAAATGCCACGGCCTACCTGAGCATTGTTTCTGACCATGTCCATCCCTTTATGACCACCATGTACCCATCCTCTGATGGCTACTTCCAGCAGGATAATGCACCATGTCACAAAGCTCGAATCATTTCAAATTGGTTCCTTGAACATGACAATGAGTTCACTGTACTAAAATGGCCCCCACAGTCACCAGATCTCAACCCAATAGAGCATCTTTGGGATGTGGTGGAACGGGAGCTTCGTGCCCTGGATGTGCATCCCACTATCAATATGGGCCAACATTTCTAAAGAATGCTTTCAGCACCTTGTTGAATCAATGCCACATAGAATTAAGGCAGTTCTGAAGGCGAAAGGGGGTCAAACACAGTATTAGTATGTTGTTCCTAATAATCCTTTAGGTGAGTGTATATATGTGGTCTTTTTAGACCACAATAATTTATAAGTATGTTGTAAGGCCACCTTTTGCAGCCAATGCAGCATCAGTTTGTCTTGGGAGTGACAGATACAAGTCCTGCACAGTGAACAGAGGGATTTTGAGCCATTCGTCTTGCAGAACAGTGGCCAGGTCACTCATGCTGGTGGAGGAAAATGTTTCCTGACTCGCTCCTCCAAAACACTCCAAAGTGGCTCAATAATATTCAGATCTGGTGACTCTGCAGGCCATGGGAGAGATGCTCAACTTCACTTTCATGTTCATCAAAACACTCTGTCGCTAATCTTGCTGTGTGTATTGGTGCATTATCATCCTGATACACGGCCCCAGCTTCAGGGTACAATGTTATGGTCCTCTAGAATGGTCCTTGGCAGTGACGCGTCCAAGCACAGGGAATGCCATGATATTGCAGCCCAAACCATCACTGGTCCACCCGCGTGCTTCACTTTGGGCTTCTTCGGGGCTTCTCCACGCTGTAACTCTCCCGGATCGGTGAAAGACAGTGAAGGTGGTCTCATGAGAGAACAATACATGTTTTACATTGTCCACAGCCCAAGATGAAATCGACATTATATATCTGTAGCAGCCCGGCCATGAATATTGACTCTGTGGTGGAGCTCCTGACGTACAGTTTTGTTGAAAACAGGAGAGTCGGGGTACGCATTTAATTCTTCTGTGAGTTGGGCAGTTGTTGTTTTATGTTTTTTTGGATACAATCCGGGTTAGTACCTGTACATCCCTTTCAGACAGCTTCCTCTTGCGTCGACAGCTACTCCTGTTGGATGTGGTTCGTCCTTCATGGAGGAATGCCGACATTAACCCTGGATACCATAGCTCTCAAAAGACTTGCTGTCTTGGTCACAGATAAGCCAGAGAGATGCGTAACAACAATTTTTACTCTTTTGAACTCTGATATGTCTCCCATTATCTTCTGTGGACTGCAATTTTGTATATGTACCTGTGCTATTGCTCTACTAATTCAACCTTCACACTCTCCTCTTACTGATGGAATGTAAAATCAGTGAAGGCTGGCATGAAACCTCCAACACTATATTGGCCAGTGTTTCAGTTTCACTGTATATTTATATAAACAGATATAAACTAGCATTAAACACACCAATCAACTAATTGCTTGTTGACGAACTAGACTACTATCCCTAGACACAGTGGGTTTGTTTTATAACTGATGCATGTCTTTTTTTACACTAAATCTGTACTGTGACTTGGCCAGTGCTCAGTATCTGTCTGGGAATGCTTGTGTAACCGTGTGTGTGCCCAGAATACCTCTGACTTTCTGACAACAGATCAGAGACACCAACATGTCTCATGTCACACAGCTCATGCCGCTCAGAGGGAGAAGCAGATGCCAATCAAACACACTCTCTCTCTCTCTCTCACACACACTCTCTCCACACACAAATACACACATTTTGTCTCTACTTTAATGGCTTCCACTGTGTCTTGGTACCCAGAATGCACTGCTGCTGTTCTCTGTAATGAGTGTCTCTGAGAGGCTGGGGCAGGCTCTATATAAACATCCTGTGGTTTTTAAAAACGTATTTTCCCTATAGGGAACAGTCCTCTGTCTCTCACCTTAAATTTTGTGGAGGAAAATAATCCACAAACACTGAAACAAAACTGCAAAAAAACACCATGATGCGTGCACATGTAGTAGAGATATTTGCAGTGACATTTCTCGAACTGGGTTTTATAGTACAATAGTGTAAAACTTTGTGCATGTTTTGTCAAAACACATCACTGTATTGCAGAAGAAGATCACAATGTGGCAAATCCAAAGGGTAATCAAATTCTCAGATGGCAAACAAGGTAATTAAACTTGATAAGATGCTATTTTGTCTTTTTTTTCTGCCCTTTGAGAAGGTTGTAAGCTGGCAGAGACGACTGTATACGTGTGTCTGAGCTGAGATCTGTCTGAACTCATTTAGGTTAATGAGAAAGAAAGTGTTCCAGATGTACCACATTTAGTGACGCGCTGATTTTGCGTGGAGTATACAGGAGCGGTTGAGTCTCTGAATAGCTGTGTTCACACACAGGAGCAGAATATGCTTGTCAGTTACTGTTAGCAGTGTTTGCGGTGCTAAATATGGCTCTGTTCATCCACAATATTTACTACAGATTTCTGCAAAATGACTTGCACCTACATTTTAAGAGTGAGTTTGGTTGACATGCACTGTAGAAACACAGTCTTGTCTTTAACTTGACATGAGGAATGTTAATCATTGCTGTTAAACACCAGTGTTAATGCTGTTAACCTCTCTCAGGCTATAGATCGGAGTCTTGTCTAGATAAAGAGTCTGGGAATGAGTCGGAGAGCGAGACGTGTTTGAACCGAGAATACAGAAACAGCAAACCTGGTCTAAATAGTGTTAAAAACATATTTAAACCTTAAAGAAAGTTTCAAAGTCTTTTTAATTCAATATTGTTTTTCAGTTATTATGGTTACAGGCTTTATTCAAGGATATTGCAAGTTTGGATATTGCAAGTTTACTGATCTCAGAGACAATGTTTGATCTAATCGGCCTATTCAGAGGAACTTTTGAGCATCACAGTGTTTGTAAAATGTGGTTATCAATCACAAATGCAGTCTGTATGTCAAGAAGCTCAACTAAATGAGATTATTTAATACAACATTAATTTTAGACACTTATGTAATGTATAAAACATTATAAATCAAGTCTTCTGCTTGTATATGTTTGGCTCTAACCAAATTTCAAAAGAATATGGGCTTTTAAATACACGTTGCTTTAAAAACAAGCCATGTGTAAACCTTCATCTGCAAACTGCTATTACAGTATGTGCCAGCGTTAGCCATCAATAAATCATTGTTCTACATTTTTTTCTTCTTTCCACTCTTATATAAGGTAAACTTCAGAGGAGGCAACACTGCTCTTATTTGTTGGCTAACATCATTTCTGAGTAGAAACATCAACATCAATGTTATAGTCATCTTTTATCTTGGTTTCTCCACATTATCATGACTGGTTAATGACTTAATGGAGTGTTCATGCCAGTGTTGTGAATGTCTGAAGAATGTGTTAGTCCATCAGATAAACCCCAATCAATGAATAAATCCATCTAAGGTTTGTCAGGAATTGTACATATTTTGAAGCTGATGTCAAATTAGTTGGTGTGGAAGTTTTCTTTGTGTAAACAGCTCTTGATGAATGTCATATGAATTCAAGTACCAGCTAAAAATATTTAGTTTGATCTAGTGAAAAGGACATGGACACGTAATCTGATACAATGGTTCTCAACTGGTGAGTTAAGAAAAATGTGTCTTTGTGTCTTACGAAAAATGTGATGCGATAGGCTACTTTTTACTTAGAGAGGGTAACTGATACAGTAATCTAATCACACTGTTGAATATGTAATTAGTAGCTAGTAATTAACGACTTTTTTAGTGTAAGTTACCCAACACTGGTTTCATACTACATTTAAATATGGGATTCATTTGGTTTGTGTGGTGAATCTTTTTTTATGGAAGTATACATTTCAGTGTTTGATTTTGCAGTCGTATTTTTTTTCGTTTTGTAAAATGTAATTACACGAAACTAAATTAGTCTGAAGCGAGAGAATAATACGAAAGACAAAACCATTTCCAAATATGTCTCTATAGCTATTGTCCTTCATATCAAATCTGTGTTTGTATCCGAGAAGATTGCAGGACATTGCCAGATACATTGTTTCCTTCCTCCTCTCAGCGGGTTCAAAGTAGCCCAAAATGAGCCATTGACTGGTAAACCCGGAGACCCTGCCGTGCATTACACCAATGATACTTGACTTGGAAAATCAAGCGGGTAGGAGCCGTGCCCCCCACTGACCCAACAGGCACTAGAGACCCTCAGAGCTGGCTACACATGGAGCGATTACACCCTCGTTTAATAAATGCCCCCATTATAGAGCCCTCCTACATGAGAGCCACCCTACTGGGCCCTGCCCATTCACTCCACTGGGTTTAAATGCAACCTCAGTGGAGAGAAGAAATGCTGGGTGCCAAGTGTTCCTCAAGTGGCAATTATGGCCAATACGTGTCTGGGAATTAGAGCCAGAAGGGAAGATGAACACTGCACTGAGCCTTTATCATCAGCCATATATATATATATATATATATATATATATAGATAGATTATTTCCTGGAGAAAAAAATCTCGATCTGAGTTTCTTTAATTGAAAATCCAAGTCAAGATAGTCCGTTCTGAGTTAAGTATTTATTAATTAAAACTTATATAAATTCATCACGATACCGTAGAGAAGATACGTTCTGTATTGTGGATGTGTGTACATTTGAAAATTGATAGCACACATATACACACACATATATATATATATATATATATATATGATGCCTAGTTGGGACATCAGCACGCCAGCATCCAGTACACATTTCCAAGACACAGCACGAGCTGGTGTTTTCAGCTGGGCTTGGAGAGCCTGTCATTGGCTGTGGTGGGCCATTGTTATTTTGGATGAAGCAAATCTATCTTTTCTATTATGACAAAACCTCAGTTTCAATTCCATCTCTCTCTTTATTTCTTGCTTTCTCTCGGGCTCATCTTTTTTCTCTTTCCTGGCTAGCTTCTGGTGAGCGACTGTGTGTGTTTGTGTAAGTGAGTGTGAGTTTGTATGCTGAGGGGTCACATAAAGGGGCGAATCACCAGAACTCAGACTGACTGTGAAGTGGTGTTGTCTCCTCAGAAAGCGAGAGGGAGACGGCTCTCTGCTCTCCACGGGCTGCTCATCGCCCCACAGCATCATGCAGGCTGAACCGAGTGTCTCAAACGCTCTGCTTTCAAAGTTTGAAATGACATGAGGAGACGTTCCCCTGCCGAGGTACCGGGGAGTCTGAGTTTTGAAAGCAGCAGTGTGCCGAATGACAAACCCCGGTCCTCAGATGGCAGAGAACAGAGCGAGTCACCCACCACCAGGCCTCCTGCCACTGATTATTTACCGTGTTTTGGTGAGTCTATCTGCACAATAAAAGCCACTTCCTGGCAATGTTGACCTTGCCCGCTGCTGCCAGTCATACATAAAACAAAGCAGCTTGTATTTGTTCTTGAGTTTATCTGCTGCTGTCACATAATTATAAAACTTGCAAGGTGAACACTGTATTGAAATCTCGCATGCTTTCTAAATATTTTTATTTTGACACTTTTTCTGCAATTAATTCTGCTCCAGTCACTCAACACACACTGTAAAAAGTGCAGTTGTTACCATAAAGAGCTGTTCGCGTTTTCATTGGTTTCCTACTGTAGTCAGGTTGATTGAGTAAAATTAATTCTTTATTATAATAATTAATTGAGTAGAATTACTATTCAAACTGTTGGGGCTTTTGAAAGAAGGCTTTTATGCTCACCAGGCTGCATATAAATCATCAAAGAAAAGCAGTAAAACGGTAATGTTGTGAAATATTATTACATATTAAAATAACAGTTTTCTCTTTTAATATATTTTAAAATGTAATTTATTCCTGTAATGTCAAAAGCTGAATTTTCAGCATCATTACTCCAGTGTCTTCAGTGTCACATGATCCTTCAGAAATCATTCTAATACAGTATGATGGTTTGATGCTTAAGAAACATTTCTCATTATTATCAATGTAGAAATCAGTATTTTTTGTGTGTAAATTGTACGTTTGTTTTCATGATTGTCTGATGAATAGAAAGGTCAAAGAACAGCTTTTTAATATATATATATACACACACACACAATAAATAACTTTTGAAATACATTTTTTGTAACATTAAAAATATATTCAGTGTCACTGATCAATTCAATGCATCCTTGCTGAATACAAGTATTAATATGTTTGTTTTCTAATGTGTATATATAATTATTATATTAATTATTGCTTACATTATCTTGCACTGACTTTAGGAGAATTATGTGAAAGCAGTTAAAACGGCCCTTTATCAAGAATAATTTCATAAATAGTTTGAAACAAAAAAATATAGCCCTCAAAAAATATTGGCCTCTTGACTAAACACATTAATCGCCATTCCTTTCGGTTATTGGATGTTTGCATATGGATGACTGTGTAAAGCTGGGTTCATTTTATGATTTTGGGTGTACGATTTGGCCATCTCCGACAAATTTGGAGAACCCTTAAAGATTCCTCTGTTCCTAGGCCAAAATCTGTCTCTGAGTGTTAGTTTGACATGTTCGCTGACAGTCGATTAATGACCATTGCGATAAAATTTTACCTCTGATGAAATTCTAGGGGCCCTATTTTAACGATCTAAGTGTATGGTCTAAAGCGCACGGCACAAGTGCACTTAAATCCATCCACTTAAGTCTGAATCCACTTTTGCTAGTTTAACGATGGGAAAAATGCTAGGCGCACCCAACGCATGGTCTAAAAGGGTTGTCTCTATTCTCTTAATGAGTAATGGGTGTGTTTTTGCCGTAACGTGCAATAAACCAATTAGAGTATCCTCTCCCATTCCCTTTAAAAGCCAATTGCGCTCGTGCCATGGTGGATTCGCTATTTACTTGGCGGAATTTGCAAGCGGAAAAACCGAACGCTTCTACAGCGAGGAAACGGATCTGCTCGCGCGCAAGGTTAAAGCGTGCAATGCGACAATCTACGGGACAAAGTGTATGTGCGTTGTTGACCCGCCTATAGGCGCACATTACTAACGCGCTCTTTAAATAACAAAAAATATATATATTGCGCCATTGACTTTAGACAGGTGTCAGTTGGTCAATGGCGCAGTCTGTTTCTGTTGCCTCAAAATAGCAACGTGCCAACAATGCGCCAGAACACACCTCGTTTTCAGACCAGCACACCCATGGGTGCACAAATGGGTGCAAATGCATTTGCTATTTAAACAACGTGGTGCAGGACATGAAAATGATAAGTGCGTCGGGCTGAAACTAGCAAAAAACACTAGATCGTCTGTCGGCGGGCTCTGTTCTGGTCCTCGTGTCCCGCTCGTGTCCCGCTCACAGTCTTGCAGTGTGACCTCTCCTACAACAACTGTCAAATCAAAAACCAATAGGAGCACAGAACCTGATGACTCAATCAGCGAGACAACAACAACAAACCACCACTTGCTCCACACACACATTTGCTAGCCACCATTTCAATCCCGCATGTAAATGCAGCTCACCGTCACCGAACGTGTTACGGCTTGATGATGTAAAACTCCGGACGAGTCTTCTTCCATGCGTCCGTTTTTACCGCTTCTTGACAGCCGTACAGTCTGACATTAATGACAACTGAGATCTTACAGTGTGACATGGCTTACAGCGGGGATCGTACAGTAACAGTCGTAAAGGACTATTATAAATCATACAGTGTGCACCCGGCTTTACACTTTTAATATTAAGACTGGAGAACAACAGAGAGCTATCAATGTTTTGTTGTATGTAAACACACATCTGTTTTCAATATGTTAATATTAGCCAAGCGTACACTACCAGTCAAACGCTTTGGATCGGTACGATTTTTACTGTTTTTAAAAGAAGTCTCTTCTGCTCACCAAGGCTGCATTTATTTGCTTAAAAAATACAGTAAAAACAGTAATATTGTGAAATATTATTACAACTTAAAACAGTTGTTTTCTATGTGAATATATAGTAAAATGTAATTTATTCCTCTGATCAAAGCTGAATTTTCAGCATCATTGCTCCAGTCTTGTAACATTAAACACTACCGTTCAAAAGTTTAGGGTCAGTAAGAATTTTTATTTTATTTTTTGGGGGACAGATATAAAATAAATCAATACTTTTATTCATCAAGGATGAATTAAATTGATCAAAAGTTACAGTAAAGACATTTATAATGTTACAAAAGATTCCATTTCAAATAAATGCTGTTCTTTTGAACTTTCTATTCATCAAAGAATCCTGAAAAAAATTGATAATAATAATGAATGTTTTTTTGAGCATCAAATCCACATATAAGAATGATTTCTGAAGGATCATGTGACACTGAAGACTGGAGTAATGATGCTGAAAATTCAGCTTTGATCACAGGAATAAATGACATTTTAAAATATATTAAATAAGAAAACAGTCATTTTAAATTGTCATAATATTTAACAATATTACTGTTTTTTTTTTATCAAATAAATGCAGGCTGGTGTCAGTGAAGGTTATGGAGATGATTTCAACAATATTAGGCTTTTAGTGTATTTTTGTCTGTGTGTCTTGCCTTTTACGGCTTATCTCGGCAGCAGTTGGTGTGTGTTGCTGTTCTGTTCTCTGTCATTTCTTCTCAGTTCCCCTCTCTCACTCATGTTATGCTCTCTTGTGCTGGATATTATTCTCAGGAGCTGTGGAAATCTTGACCCTGTGCTCTCAAACACCTCACCCTGTCACTACCATGTCCTCTCTCTCATCCACCTCTCCTCTTATTGGAGAAGTCCAGAGCTGTGAGCACAGGCGCCGTATCCCTGCATGCACGACTGCACCCCTGACGGCTGACAGGCTTTTTGGGCTTTTATCCGTCATTGTTGCGTCTGTCTATTTCCCTCCTCTCCTCTCTCCTTCTCTCCTCCTGTCACACCGAGTTGGGGCTGCCACCTCCTCCTGTAATCCCGCTCTCCAGAAAGCCGTAATTGAGCTAGAGATTCACGCAGGGATTATTGCTGTGATTTGAGGAAGGCGATAGTGCCAAAATTCAGGGGAATTGTAGACAGACTGAGGCATTTTAGGGCTGAAAACATGAAAGCAGGAGGGTGAAAAGGAAGAGTGGGTAGATTTGCAATGTATCCATCACAAAAAAAAAAAAAAAACGCTCCCCTTAAACCCCTAGTTTGACACGGTCGATACTTTAGCACATGATGCAGACAGCCGAAGAAATCTATATCTGTCTCTGAGTGCGATACTCATAGGAATGAATACAGCCTTTAGATGGTGATTATTTCACTCCGATGAAGCACCGGCGAGCAATTTGTCTGTTTCCAAAGTGATCGACTTTGTTTATCCTTCGTGTCACTTTCTCAACCGCAAGACTTTGGACATATGGTGTACTTTTCAAGGTTTTGCTTGAAGATATATCTGTTTAGGCCAGTAGTTTGGTTTGATTGAAAGCACTCAGCAGTGTCGACTACATCTGCGTCTTTGAATGAGCGTTCGTTTCGTTCCGTCCTTTTGACGAAGCTGCATTGTACGCCAGCAAAAGCGAAGGCTGATGTTTTATACCGAGGGTCACTCCGTTGCTTTGATCAGGTATCAAATGACTTAGAGTTATAAACTGGTGTAAAACTGAAGGTCCCTCGATGCACTGAGGGTTCCTGTTCAAGAATGTTCACTTCCATTCAGACGTCTTTCTTAAAGAAATGACGTTTTATAAGGTTACAAACCATTTCGATTTCAAATAAATGCTTTTATTTTGAAATTTCTATTAATCAAAGCTTTCTGAGAGAAATACTGTTATGGTTTCCACTGAAGCAGCACAACTATTTTTAACATTGATAAGAATAAGAAATGTTTCTTGAGCATCAAATCAGCATATTAAAATGATTTTTGAATGATCATGTGACACTGAAGACTGCTGGAAATTCAGCTTTATCATCAAAGGAATTATTTACATTTTAAAATATATTTAAATAGAAAATAGTTATTTGAAATTGTAATAATATTTCACAATATGATTAGAGACCTCTTTAAAAAAAAAACATTACGAAGACCAAACTTTTGAACGCTAGTGTTGTATTTTTTAATAACTGTTCAAAGGTTTAATAGTGGCCAAGTGCAATTGAATAACATGAACTTAATATACATATAATATCCATGTCAATTGCAGTTGCACTTTATCACTATATGAACTCAATAACCGATTCATTACATTCGGGTCTGTTTTGATTTAGAAGAGGTACATTTTTTATTTTATGATGACATTTTGAAGATGACATTTTCTAAGTGTGTTAAGATTGTCAAAATACACGTTTTCTTTTTTTTTTCAGATTCTTTAAACAAAACAAAATTAAGAGATTTAACCATTTAAACTAAAATGTTAAACCTTTTGCGTTTGGGTCTTTCTATCAATTAGATTTGTATCAAATTACTCCTGTAAAATACATTTAGCCTTTTTCAGGATAATATTGATATTATTTGGATGTTGTTGAGTCATGAGTTATATGTTTCAAACGAATTTAATAAAATCCACTGAATTCAGTGGTTCAAACTGGTAATTTTCATATTATATGTTCTTATAAATTTCATCTAATGATATATTCAAGTAAAGTTTTGCATACATTTATACAAATATATCTTTTTCTTGCACCACACTGGTTTTTGCTGTAGTTCTTAAAAATGTGAAATTTCAAAGAATTTCTCAATTTTTAATGAATTAAAATGGGGTTAATGAAGTATTAGCATGAACAAATTCTGCATTCACTCATTAATGGTAAATTACTGATTAGATACAATGTGGTTTAGTTGAAAAACATTAAGTTGTGACTGTTTTATAAGCTTACATTACACTGGGTCCAAACAGACCCTTGAATGTAAAACATGGATACAGTTTTTAAGGCATTAGGAGGGTTAAATATCTGCATTGTATCACACAAATTGTATACCAGATTGAAAATTACCATATAGGTATCTGTTTTGTAAATGAACAAAGTTGTTGTGAACACAAACAACATGCTCATGTTGTCAGTTATCATGCAATTTGCATTTTAAGTTAGTCCACATGAAAGTGAATCGCATATTCGGCACCACTCTTTACGTACCTGATTTATAATTGGAATGTTCCCGTTATTTAAAATGAGTCTTAAACATGACGTAGTGGACATGGAGGACAGGTGGACGTGTCGACCAAAACGAAACCTACTGCAAACTGGCTAAATGCTGAAGCTCCAAAGTACCATTCAACTTTATTATTTTGGACTTTTGCCATTTTTAGGCAGACAAGCACTTGATTTCCCAAAGCCTATTACAATGGAGCGACAAATGCAATTAGCAACTTCTGTTCGCCTGAACTAGCTTCATGCACTAAGAATGAAACGTCTGTCTCAGTTAGCTGTGACTGTAATCGTGTTACACCACCTATTTATGCGTGAAAAACGGCAAAACACATCAAACTAACATGAAACTATATGACAAACATTTAATTGGAGACGGACCGGATCATTTAAGGGATATTAAACTGCAGTGTGAACAATTTTCGGTGTAATCAGTTTAGATATTAGAAGCATGTGGGTTGTACATCAAACCCTGTAGGATTTAAACGGCTTCCAAAATCTGCGGAGGGATGTTGAAGTTTATTTCCTCGGAAGTTTATAAGCTGCTTAAAGCCTTTAAGGACTTTAGCATGGGCTGCCATAGAAACATCAGCCTCGGAGACAGGCCTGACTAGCTGCCACTGAAACTCTGAGGAAAGTGTGTGTGTAATAGAGCTACAGTTAGTGTGAAGAAACGTAGTGTCCTAGTTTCTACTGGCTAAGGTAAACTATCTTGGTTGTTGCATGTCCATTGAAGTTGTAGCAGCCGTTTCTATGAATACAATTTGTGTCACATCAGAGTTTGGGTTTCCGGAAAGGTCTTCGGCTATGCAAGGATGTTGAAACCCACAAGGTATTGTGTAACACAGCTTTCTTTTTTTTTTTATTATTATTTTTAGACCGATATTTTCTCAGGTTCTCCATCCAAAGAGTTGTCTTTCATTCATCTGCACTCAGGGAATCCATTTCCTTCTAGAATATTCTGCATTTGAAATGCTTCCTGTGAACCATGATCTACTACACCATGTTGATGTGGAGTTAAGAGCAGCTTTCAAAAGGAAAGATGGATGGTGACCCTCTCTAGTTGGGCGAGATTACCCTCATTATCGCCCGTCTCGGTGCTTTCCAGATCTTCACCGCCCACCCAAGCCCATTAATGGAGGCCAGTCGGCAACCTCAAACAGACTCGGTTTGGAGTCTCACTGAACCCAACCGAAACCAATCGGATCTGTTATCCCCTGCTCTCCATCACGTCGGTGAATTTAGACGTTTAGACCTAGTTTTATGGTCTACATCTTTTCGCCTGCATGTTAGAGAGTAGATTTTCAGTTTCCTTTTGCTGAAAAACATGAAAAATCATCCAAAAATGTAATGGTTGGATTGATATTTTCAGGTTTTCCAGCTTAATTCCAGGTTTTTCATGTTGTTTTTTGGGGTGAAAATAGAGACAGACCGCATTGCACATCAGATTTTCTTTGCCCAACAAACACATTCAATAAATGTAATTTTATTCCTGGCATCTCATCTTTCTCTTGTACTGAAATGTGTATTCGCTGGCTCTCCGCTCTCTTGAGGCACAAGCAAATGCACTTGTCAGCTCCAAAGTGCATTTTTGCCTTTCTCATCCACATGATGCCCTGACGATAGCATAAGCTTCTCATTGTTGTATGTGTGTTTTTCCAAATCTCTCCCCAGACCAATAACCCGACGGTGTATTTTCAGTTTTATGAGTCTTGGTCGGAGTGAACGGCGGATTTAGAATCGTAAAGAACGTGTAATGTATGATTTGTGGGTGTAATGAGCAAGAAGTGGGGCTCTGTGAGGAAAAACACCCTCCGCGTGCATTTGATTGATTAGTGAGGGTTGTAACCAGCCAAATGTATTCACGCCTGCTCTAATGCTGTGGATTGTGGACCGGGATATTAGCCTGTATGCATTACAGTGACACATTCACCTCAATAAATCTTACTGTGTGGGGAAAGAATTCAGAGAAACCATTTTCTGCCTCTCAATTTCTTTCTTTCTCCCTCTGTTTTCAGTCACAGGTAATGTCTGGAAGGAACAGAGAGTGTTTGCACAAGAGATTTGAAGTGAAAGTCATAAAGACTGAGATACACCACAGGGTGGGGACATAGAACCATTACTCTACTCCATACATCTTTTCCAAATCTAGTGAACTTCCTACCTAGACATCATGTGCTCCCAACGGGTAGGCTGCTCCAAAAGATGGGGACCATTTTCTAAGATACTAGCCTATACCTCAGTTTGGTCCAGTTTAAGGCAGCATATATTTTGCAGAGGAAGAAATCCCAAAATGCACAGAGTTGAGATCCATGAGAAGTACTGTGTGTGTGTGTGTATGTGTGTGTGGTTCAGGTATTCCCTGCATTATGAGGACAAAATGTTCCCACGATGGCACTATGAAATCCTAGTCCTTGTAGGGGCATTTTTTGGTCCCCATGAGTAAAAACAGCATATAAAAATGCAGAAAGTTTTCTTTGATGGGTATAGTTAGTGTAAGGGGATAGAATATACGGTTTGTATAGTATAAAAATCATTATGTCTATGGAATGTCCCCATAAAACATGGAAACACAATGTGTGTGTGTTTGTGTTTATAAATGTATATGCATTCCTACTGTTGAATGCCCTAATATAATTGATGGGTTGCACAAATCTTTATAGTTTCTGAAAATTTAATCGCAATGGGGATGTTTTGCCGGTAAAAAGATACGATTCTTTTTTTTTACAAGAATCCATTATTCTGGTCACTAAAAACTCATGTTTTGTAATGCGAACCATTTGAATTTAAACAGCAGCAGTGTGTAATGCATCCTATGAGCAAGATTAATGATTATTAAACTTTCCAAACAATTTCTGAAAAAATAGGTCATTCATTCATGCATTCTGTTTTGGTTTGGTTTGTTTTTCGTTTCTCTGATTTTGAGTTGGGAAAAATCTTTAATTTATTGTCATATTATGTCTTTTTTCCCCTCTGGAATGTTTTCAGAGCTGATGTTTATATTATATTATATTAATTATATTATATTATATTATATTATATTATATTATATTATATTATATTATATTATATTATATTATATTATATTATATTATATTATATTATATTCAAATCAAATGATGATTTTAATTTTCTCATCATTTTAAATAATTGGAGTATTTATGACACTTTTGTGCCCTGAGCCCAGGTTTATTTCTGACACTGTTTAATGTTCTGTTATTGGCTCATTTGCTTAAAGTTAACATTTGTCTCTTTGTCATCTTGTTTGACAACTATATTACATTGCCAGACGTTGCTTGTGGGCTTTTGGACACCACAAATCACTGAATGTGTGAACGCTCCTTTAGAAGGTAACTGGCTATGTAAAGCAAGGCAGCTCAAAGGTTTTTAACAGAGATTCTGTTATTGCTAGCAAGCAGAGTGTCATACTGTCATTCTGCACCTGAATTACTACACTCGTATGTTGAAAACGCTAAAGTCCCTAAAAGCCTCAGTTTGCGTAGGAGTATACGTTAACCTCACGCTCATCTCGCTTTCTGGCCCTTTAATCAAATTGTGCAAATGACATATTAGAGGTTGGGGGAAAAAAATGTTTGCAATCTATTTTAGAGACAGAGGAAATCACAACGAAGGCACACGCGGAGACGGGCATTTAGCGTATCGCGTGTCATTTGTTTGGAAACATATATTACATTAGAGGAAGTGGGCTGATGATATTTCCTGATGTGTGGGAGCTTTATTGTGCCCTGGGGCAACATGTGTTGAGTAATTGAGGCACTAATGTAAATACCGACTGGGATAGAAGATCAATCATTGGCCAGTATTGAACTTTAATATTTGAGTCAGACGTGAGTCCTGTATAACACAGATATGAGACATTAACGGCGTTCCCTAAAGATACTCTCAGGGTGTTTACGTAAAGCCCATATGTTGTGTATGGTTTATGTAAATGCTCTCACCCACTCTCTTTCCTATTGGGTCTGACCTTCTGACTTGTTCTTGCTCTCTTCTGCTCATTTTCTCTCTCTTGGACATTAAAATTTGCAAATGATGAAATGTTTCCTTAGAGATTCAGAAGAGATCTCAACAACATCTCAAAGTGTGCTGAGATTTGCCAATATGCCACAGCTACAGTAAAAAAAAAAAGAGATCTCAATATAAATTCAATTTTTTTTTTTTTTCATGACTAAGATTTTTTACTTTTTCACTCTGAAATTCATCATTTGGAAGTAAAACGGGTTGCGATCGCCATTTCATGTTGACTTTTAGTCTCTGGAGCTACGAGAGAGCAACCTCGGAGAAATAAAATATTCCATACACACACACACACACACAACGTATTGAAGACAAACAATCTCTTCCATTCCGCTGTCGTATCAACATTATTTAGAGCTGAGCAACAGTGAGAAATGCCCCAGATATGATCAGCCAATGGCCGGGCGTCTGCCATCTATCAGCGGCTTCTGCAAATGCAGGGAATTATAAATAACACAGGCAGGGGATGCAGGAAGAAATAGCTCCCAGTAAACAGATAATAATTATGTAAATGTTGTTGGACCCCGGGACTTGGTGAGAAATCTGTAACCGAAGCTCCCTAACAGCCGAGTATGCAGATAGTAGTTTTAATTTACTCTCTGCTTAACTCAGATAAACCGTCTTATGGCTGTTTACCAATGCTAAAAAAGATACTCCATCACAACGGTCACCCTATTCTATCCCAATGAACCTGATTAATGCTTACATGATGGACTGACTTTGCTGAAATTATCTTGAAATTCAATTATCTTTTGAATTGTTTTGGGATTTATGACAAGTAACTCCCAGTCCGTTCCAAAACGCTCAGAATCGTTGTCTCTCAGAGCTATAGGAGAACTTGCACGACTTCCTCGCAGCATCTGCGTCCCGCCATATTTGCAGTTTAAAGCTGATTTGTCCTAATTGCAGAATCTAACAGTTGTCTAATGTGTTAGACGGGGAGTTAATTATCCGAGCGCTTGCATGCTAGTGCGCAGTACATCGCGCGCTCACGGTCTCCAGCTATATGCCAGCTTCTCCTCACGCCTCAGACTGTGTTCCACCCAGAAAAATGGCCACCGCTCTTCCAAAAATAGCCTGATTAATGAGTCCGCCCGGCCTGATGTTCTTATGACTGTGACATTCTCGAGATCTCTCCTTTTAATATGCATGTCAGAAACTCAAGCTGCCAAGAAAAGATTGTCCCGCTAAGATGAAGGGTAACATTTTCATTCATCCGTTTGAGGTTTGAGATCTTCATCATTAAGAGAATAGTCCGGGTTCAGTGAAAGTTAAGCTCGATCCATCTGGTGTAAGGTTTATAACCACAGAAAATTATTTTGAACAGTCCCTCGTTGTTAAGAGAAAAATGCTGTTACTAGAATGGAGAGTTTAAATGGGGCTATATGTGAGAGCTTTCATGTATTAATTGTTTTTTTACTTGCCAAAGCTTCCTGTGAAGGCCTGTAGACTGATTTTTATGTGATAATCAAAGGGATGTGACGTTTACGTGTTCCCCTCTCTTCCATTCTATGCCACATGAAATGAATGCTTATACAATGTTCAGGGTAATGTCAAAAGAGACGTTCAGTACTGTAATGTCAATGTTTTATGCAAATAAAAGGGATTAATTCAAACTATAGTCTCACATAGCCACATCTAGTCTATAGTCTTAAATAAACGTTCTAATCAAATGATCATGTCAGTGTAATTCTATTGACCCCATCTGTCGACATGATGCCGGTGAATCGCAGAGCTTGTGCAAACATGATCAGATGCTTTCTAATCTGCTGTTTCTCACCGCTGTATTTTTTGTTGTTTTTATTTTGCTATTGAGAGGAAATATTGCACATATTTATTTCTGTGTGTGTGTGTTTGCAGGCACCATATCTAATGTTTTAAATATAAATGTTTGAATAGGGAAAATGAGTCATTGAATCACTTAGTCAATTTGTAAAAAAAAAAAAAGACACATCTGCGATAGCTTTATTTGGAACTATTTTCCTTGGTGGAATAGAGCTAAAACAGTCAAAATTGATAATACTGTGCATCTCATTAGCGTCTTGTTTATTGAACTCTTGTATAAAAGCAATATCATACAATTGTGCTGATATTTGGGGAAAAGAAAAAGCACTCTTGCTCATGTGACATTGCGTAACTACATCACTTGTTAATTCCCAGAAAAAATCATGTTCCGGAAGGTAAAAAACGAGTTCCGGGATGGGGTTGGGTCGCTTCAACCCGTGGCAACCGTGTAAAAGTAGCCCGATTGGCAACACTGCAAAGACCACAACTATATCTAAATAATTATCTGTGGCATTATGCTGCAGATGTTGTAAATAGAGCTTAACTTTTGAATCTGGAACTTTAATAGCTTTTTTGAATTCTTAAAGACCTCCATCTCAGATAAAAGGATTATAATTCTGGCGTGCTCTTTTCCCTCTCTTTATTTCTGTTTCTTCCTGTCAGTAGGTAACAGGATTAAGACTCTTTCTTTTTACTTTTTACCTTCTCTTTGCCTTAGGGGCCATCTGTATGGAAATGCACTCTTTTTACACGATTGAAGGAATTTCTTTTCAGCCATAAGAGGCTGGCCGATTTGTATTTCTCTCTCTCTCTCTCTCTCTCTCTCCTCCTCCTCCATGCCAGATCCTAATCGTTAGCCTCTTTGCTTTTTTTCCTTAGCAAAGCTAAACAAATTGATGTCCACACACTTGATGAAATAGACCCCCGGGAGAGTAAATAACCACAGCGCAATCTTGCTCTCGAATCTCCGGTAAACATTCCAGGGAATCATGTCTTTTTTTAGAAAAAAATTATTCATAACCCTTCTAGCTAGCCCATAGTTTTTGCTGTCGATGCCCCTTGAAATTGAGGCCTGATTCGTTTCTGCACTAGTGTAACGCATACGGGACGTGAAATTATGTTGTGTGTCCCTCTGACTTCTATGCTAACATGTTTACTGGACCACATTAGCGTGATTAGCCTTTGCGCGAGCGTGGTTAGGCTAATGCACAAGCTGTCCCTCGTTATGGCACTCGTCGAAGGCAAAGCGGTGGCGCTTAATTGGCTGGCAATGTTCCACATGGACGAGAAGGGACTTGCTGGGCTTCTGTCACTTTTCCCTGATAAAGACATCACGGCTAATGGGTGTCACAGCCAAAAACCTGCGGTTGGCATGACAAATAAAGCCATTATCTTCTACTGGAGCGGCCATTTTGATTGATGCTACTGAGAAAGAAAGACTGCATGTGTCTTTGTGTGCAGGGAGAGAGAGAGGTAGAGAGACGGAGAGCATGTGCAGTGTTCTTTTTCCAAAGGTCTTTGTTTTGATGACCTTCTAAATCCTATCAAAATGCAGCTGGTCAACATGTCTATATGCACAGGCCCTGCTGCCTATATAGAAATGCCTTTCAACAGATGAATTGCAGTCAGTGCCGGAGGCTATATGAGCCGCGTCTGGTGCTGTAAGAGAGCTTTTAGTGGGGAGCCTTTGAATAACACACTGAAACGCAGATGTGAAGTGCTTGTCTGCCACTAGGGGGCAGCAAACTTGCATGTTATAAAGGCTGGACTGCTTTTAAATGCACTGAGAAAGATGTTGTTCTGTTATACTTGCTTTTGTGTTTTTTTTCTCCCTTCTTGCTTTTACATGTAACAACTATGTCATGCCATCAACCATGGGGAGCAAGCTTTTAAAACACATACACTTGCCACATGAGCTAGTACAATACATGGTTTTTTTGTTGTTTTGTTTTTCTAAACTCAAGACGATTTTTTTTTTTTTACCACACATTTAAAGAGCAATTATTCAAATTGTAGAGCAATTTAAAGACAAGATCTTCTCTAGAACGTCTCAATGTCGTCTCATTACAGGTCTCATGATCCGAACATGTTCCAGTTCGTAGGCTATTGTTCGGGATCTGCACATCATAATGAAAATTACACTCGGTTGTCCGGGGAAATGGGGAAGCCCAAAGTCTCATAATTAAGAAATGGGAGACATTTAGCACAGATGAAAGTTTAATGGCGTGTTAATAATTTAACACGGCAGATGGATCCGTTCTGCCATACCTACACAGAACGCTCAGTCAATCTATGGCGCAAAACGGAGTTCATTCCTTTGTGTGCAGTTGTCACTCAAGTAATTGCCTTGTCTTTAGAGATTCCTTGTCTCTTTTGTATTAACCTTGATACTGTGCACAGAACAGTGTTATTTTAATATCATTGAGAAACTATTATAGTTTGTATTAATATTTTGAATTAGTTTTTATTATTTTATTTTCCATTTTTGAATGCCATTGTATGAAAATGCATTGTAGTTTTGACATATACATACATATGCAATATATACATATATACAATTCATATACAAACAATGTATTTTATTTTATATATATATATATATATATATATATATATATATATATATAAGCATGAAGAAAAGGTGGTAATAATATTAATATTAATAATTAATATAGATTTTTCAATACATATTGATTCTGAAATATCTGAAATGCTTCCAATACTCATTTTCCGCAAAATAGATACACAATACCAGCTGTGCGTTCTCGCTCTCTCATCTCTTTGACAGCGAATTGACACACAAGCCCGCCTCCCATCACTCACTTATTTCATTTGCTCCGGATGAATATTGTTGGTGTTACATTGCTTGAATTTCGGCTTGGGATTGCACATATTGCACATAATTTGACTAATTAACGCTCATAAAGCCGCCTGTCAGTACTAAATTGAGTTATTTTTCGCTGCTTAAACAGTCAAACTCAAAATAACACAAAATAATGTCAAAATGCTGATCTTCGCGAGTATTCATGTAAACATGGTCAGTTATGTTATAACAGTTATAACAAATAAAATGCATGTGTAACAGTATAATGGATCCGTGCTTCAGGTCTTAAAGTGACAGCAGCCTAATAAACCTGCTGCCAAATTATAAGATAGTATTAAAAATGTCTATATGGCAGTTTTTTCCCACAAAATTGTGGCCAGTGAAAATGGTGAGTGGCTAGTATCTTTGGAAAACCACTACTGGTGAGCAAAAAAGCCCTATATGTAAGGAATTTCAAGTATTTTTCATTGTGTGAATGAGTCCTTATAAAGGCCAGTGAACTATATAGGCTAGTTTATTTAGTCACTTACAAATGGATTATAATATTCGAGAGTCTGTGGTTTAGCCAGCTAATTTCCCAGTCTGACCAGGTTATAAGTGCCTAAACTCTCCTAAAACCAGCAAACCTGGCCAGACGAGCAGGCCAGATAGAACCAGCAACCTGTCTTTGCCTGCTATTTTTTATCAGCCCATGTACCTTATGAAATTCAGCTTGAAATGTTATCAGCTCTGCTTGAGTTGACAAATGCAGGTTGTTTGCTCACTTTAGTTTGCGATTGATTGGTGATCTCAAGCAAAATGATTTGAGATCAACAGCTGCTTGACAAGACATTGGTCAAAAGGTCAGCAATGCTGTCGCCCCAATAGAGGCGAGAAAGCTTTGGACACGCTGTGTTAATTGAACAGATTTTGCCCAGCGTTGGAGGCTATTTGCTTTCTGCTTTGATGGAGCTTCATTTGTCAATAGCATCAATGATTCAAGACAACTAAGAGTGAAAGTGTTGCCAGGCATCTTTTGGAACCAGCCACGCACGACTGAGAAAGCGCAAGAGGCAAGCTGATCTGCAAAACGAGCATAAGAGTGGGAAGAAAAACGGACAGATGCATCGGGTACGCTCTCTGAACACTCCTCCTCTTCCTGGCTGTTCAACTCAGTGGGGTTTGTGCCCTCTGCAGCACTATACGCATGTATTTATCCTCACAATATACACTGTCATTAAGGCGCCTACCAATTAGACACACGCACACATGGATGTACTCACGCACACGCTTACACATGCATGCATCTGCTCTCTGAGCAAATATAAACACTTCTGCGTGCACATGAGAGGACGGAAATCCGATTTCTGGCTAAATCGAGTTTGTGCGAACGTGATTTGGGTGGCGCTGGAGACGAAAGGCTGAGTATGTGTTTGGTGTGCATGCGTTTGCAAGCGAGAGAGTTATTGCATTAGGTGCTGTAACTCTGTCTCTTCAGGGATTATGGGTATTCTGAGAGTCTCAGCTGTTTGGGGGTTGTAATATTGTTCTTTCATAGGCATGTGTGCGGTGCATTCAACATTGTGGTCCCAGAGGATTTGTGTATGTATGGTTATATGTTGTATACGGTGCTGGATAGTAACCGATTACAGGTAATCTGGATTATGCAATCAGATTCCAAAAATGAAATACTTATAATTAGTATATATTATGTTTTTAAACTTGTAGATTAAACTATTAAGTAGATTAAACTATTACTATAAATATTACTTGTAGATGTCTATACATATTAAGCTGCAATAATAGTATATTTTAAGATAAATGTATAAAAGTTCCGCCACAGAATAAAAAATAAAAAAGGTAATTGTGACTTTTTATCTCTCAGTTCTTTAAATCTCGCAATTCAGATTTTTATCTCAGAATTGCTTGATATAAAGTCCCAATTGCGAGTTATAAAGTCAGAATTGCGTGATATTAAGTTGCAATTGTGTGTTATAATGTCAGAATTGTGTTTATGTCTCACAATTCTGACTTTATAACACAATTGCGACTGTATCATGCAATTCTGACTTTATATCTCGCAATTGCGTGTTATAAAGTCAGAATTGTGAGATATAAACTCACAATTCTGAGGAAAAAAGTTGTCTTTTTTTCCTTAGAATTGGACTTTATAACTCACGAGTTTATATCTCACAATTTTCAGAAAATATGTCAGAATTGTGAGATACAAAGTCGTAATTTCGTGTTATAAAGTCAGAAATGCGATATATTCATTCGCAATTGCAAGAAAAAAAGTCAGAATTGCGAGTTTTTCTCTCAATTCTGACTTTATAACACGTAATTGGGACTTTAGATCACGCAATTCTGAGAAATTAAGTCAGAATTGCGAGATGTAAACTCCCAATTGTGAGATAAAAAGTCCCAATTATCTTTTAAAATGTTTTATTCTGTGGCGGAAACAAGCTTCCATAGTTTAACCAAAGCTAATGGTTTTGGAATAAATGCGTTTAATATGCATCTAACAGATGTCTAGACCTTAGGAGGCTCCAGCACATTTTTATTTATCTGAGTTGATTGTGTTTGCTTATTTTTATTTTTTTCCAGAAGGAGGCTTTTCTCACCGATTGCGGAGGATTAGGGACCGGAGATAGCCTTTTATAGAACCAGCCTTTCTGTACAGAGAGAGAGAGGATCCATTATCAGGATCTGCCTTACAATGATTCCATCAAGCAAAAACATCAGCTCTGACAAAGCTAAATTACACAGAGAGAGAGGAGCGCTCTCTTACCCCATGTGCACATTGCTTTCAATTATGCTGCTCGCCCAATTTACGGCTGATTTCAACAGGGCTTGGCCTGGCCAGATGGTCCTGCTGCAAACTCTATTTCTCATTTAGGAGTCATTCGCCGGGCCACGGCGTTTGTTTAGCATCTAATGGAAAATCTCACACTCTCCAACATGGATGTGTGTGCGTTATTTCCTTCTCTGTACATGAATGCATGCATGTCATTTGCACACTTTCCTCTCCGCATCTCCTTTTCCTTTGTTTTGATGCGCTAGGTTCTGCAAGGCCAAAGCTTGTCGATGTGTAATCTGCGCCCTGAGAAGTACGAACTCCCTCTGCTTTTATCCCATCAAAAATGAGAGACCAATTTAGCAGATGCTCTTGCCTCGCCTGCCTGAGTTCCAAGGGCTCAGTGAAGAGATGAAGCAGTTTCTGGCTAAACTCTCGCTAGCTGTCCTTTTTGGTGGTACAGCTGTCACACCGATTGAACACCGAACCCATACGACCAGTAAATAGTCATTCCAACAGTGTAGCAGAACCGCATTTTAGAAATTTTTAATGGATGTTGCCATTAGCCAGGTTTCCATTCACTTATTCTAATGCAAATAGTTCAAATATTCCATGAAAATTAAATTCAGCATAATTACATTACAATAGAGACACATTTACCGAACACATTCCTAGATGCACATAAGAAAAGTAATATGACTTTGCAACACGTGTTTTGTCTGCACGCTCAAAACTGCAAGTCATTTATTGGTAAGTGGCTTTAAGCACTTGTGTAAAAAGATATTATGTTTTATTTAGCAAGCACGTAACCACTATGATCATAGATGGAAAAGACCTTTTACAGCCAATACAGGCAATTTACCATAGGAAATGCAGAATATGTTTTTAAATGTTTTTTAACAGTTATAACGCCAGCTATTGTCCGATCTCCATAAAAGCTTGTATGCTTGTTTAGAGGTATCTGTTGCATGTGTTCACCTAGTTTCATGAAGTTTAGAGTTTTTGTTTAGGATTTATAAGCTTTTGAGTATATTTGGCAAAAGTTAAAATTTTCTTTTTAATAATTATTGACCTAGAGAGTCCCGAGAATTGTGCCGCAGTGGTTTTGTCGAGGTTGAGGTGGCCAAGGCCCAGCGAGCTTCGTTTCGATCAGCCTCTGTTAACCTTGTCTGATAGCTGCTCAAACTTCATCGGCCGCTCCAGCCACACTGTATGCCAATTTTCAAGTCAATCAGACATAGGGTTGCATAGTTATATGCTTTTTTTTCCCATGTTATAGCGCCACCAAGTGGCCAGTCGCTGCCTGCTTTTTCACTAGACCACAGAATAAGCTCTTAGGTGTGTCGAGTTTGGTGAAAATATCTCCTTCCGTTCATGAGTTATAGCCATTTTAGTAAGAGTGTCTCTGCCCTCTTCTAACGTTTTGGCGGCCCTTAGAGACCCTGAATCGAAATTTCAGCTTTTTTTGATAGTTATTGACAGTCAGACTCCAGAGAATCTGAATCTCGATTGGTACAAAAACCTAGGATCCATACATTTGTCCATCTTGAGCATAGACTGTGTAAGACAGTGGACGTAGTGTCCGCGAAGTCACCCGTAGGTTTCTGAAGAGGATTTTTGAAGCCGTCTCCATCTTGGCAGTGAATCATGGCGTGTCACTCCCGGATAACCGAAATTGGGCAAAGAGGCGGGACGTGGGTGAAGCTGAGCTGCCTGGTTTTATACGACCTATGGTAACTACAGGCCTATTTCCTACACATATTTTTAGGACAAATCAACAATTAAAACAAACACTTCCAATATAGTCTGTGTTAGTAAACATTACGCTATTTATGAATGATCGGGCCGAGCCTTGGTGATGACGTAGATGGTGTGAGTACTATCAGCCCTCAAAGTTTCAAGACTCTACGACTTACGGTTTGGTTTGCCCGATCATATTTAGGGGAGAATGCTGACCCCTGGAATTTATGTTTTTTTCCCATAAGATGAAAATGCTGCGTTATTTGCATTTATAAATTGTGGAATCATTGGAATTTGTATGCTTTTATTTATTGTTTTTGTGTTGATTGTGAAGAAAATTCTTTATTTATATAAATATGATGAATAGTGCCAAGAATAAATAGATAAATAGCATTAACAAATTGGTCTAAAATGTTTAAGATGTAAAAACGTGACTGATTTAAAACATTTTGTTAATGACAGGTGTTCTGAAATGTGCAGAAAACTCAAGTACTTTAGTGTAATCTCCATGAGTGCGGATTTCATGAAGGTCTTGTCATTGTACAGTAGCCAATATAACAGATAACGGTGAGGCCCAAAGTCTCCTAAAAAGTTTCCATCTCTCGGTTGACCTGCCTGTTCCTCCACAGCTGGTCAATTAGCTCCCCCTGTGCCAGAGATGATAGACCTAGACCGTTCACTTCCTGGTGGCTCAGGCCGCAGGCCAACTGACCAGCAGGTGACCGAGCGAACTACGGGACCCTGGGAAAGATGAATAATTCTGCTAACACATCAGGACTGAAATCAGGGGGCTAATTGCAAAAGCAATTTGATATGGTTAACAAAGACTGGGCAGAAGAGAGGACTGTCCTTCCAGGTCAGGGACTTTCCACTGAGGCGAACAGAGAGATTTTCAGGGCCAGATGTTCAATTACAGCTGATGCCCTTGTGCCAAGCGTTTAGGCGAGGTCACTCTCAAACCCCGTGTTGTGTTTGAGTTGGGCTTACACAAAGCTTCTGGAGTCTTCCGCTGTCACGTCTTTTCACCTTGCTTGATTTCTCCATGACCTCTGACCCCCTGAGACACAGTCATTTCACAGATAAATGACCGGATTTTCTCACGTCTTCTCTGATTTTTCATCGGCACACATATTTATCACAATGCGTTGTATTTCTGTGATGGCTTACTAGGGTTGTCATGATAGCACAATTATTTATTTCGATCTGATAGAAGCTATTACCATGAACCAACTCGTGTTGTTTGGATGTTGTTATTGAAAGGCTTGAATGCCATGGCTCTTTTGTTGGTGTGTTCTTTCTTTTAGCTTTTTGTGGTTTGCATCTTTTGGCCATTATGCAAGTTTTATGTTTTTTACTTGTAACATCAAGCTTTCATGTTTAATTGTTAATTACTCGGAACATTTTGTCGTCACAGTCAGTAGACGATTCTGGAATTGAGCGTATCGCCAGTCCTGCCTCCCTCTAAACTGTATATACTGTACAGTTTTATATATAGCAAGTCCACAAATTATATTGTACCTCAGATCCATCATTTGAGGCAGTCTGTGCCACGTTTCAGGAAAAAGACCCTCAGTTCTGAGAGTGGATGGAGGAGCTCCCTCAATCCCGCAACAGGATTGACCGCGTTCCAGTCAGTCTGAATTTGGAGCACGAGACGGGCCGGGCCGAGCGGAGCATCTGAAAGGCATTAGCTCTAATCAGCGACTGACTTTCTTGGTTTCTTTAAAGTGAGGATGTACGTGGCTCTCCGCAGGCATGCAGAGAGGACTGCGAGACGGATAGCCGTGACGTCGAGGTCTTTGAATGCGTGGGGCGGCTTCAGACCACCAGTGGGAAAACCTCCAGACTCTGAGCGTTGGTTTTAGGAGCTCAATCCGTGATTGATGGTGTGTCTGTTGTGTAGCGTAGCTGCAACTCGCAATTACGGTGAAGCACGCTCACCACTGGAAAAGTTGAGCATATTTTAGCATCATTAGCATTGGGGTATTAGCCTGAAGTGGCTTCGGGAACTAAGAGCCAGTGGAAAACAGAAGCTTACTTGAGTCTTTTAGTTTTATTTCTGGTTTGCCTTGAACCTCAACAAGAAATAAGAATAGAACAAGCTATGCTGCTAAGTGTTTTTTTTATAAAACGAATATGTGAAAAGGAAAAAAAAAAAAGTAGACCATTGAAAATATATTATTAATGTAATGTTATTTCCTATATCCTGATTGATAGCTAAGAGAAAGAGCTAAACTTAGCCTTGAACCGTTGGGCACCCTTTGAAGAAGATACTTCATGTCAGCAGATCTAGCCTCGGGCAGAAGCTAATTTCGTGAAGGCTTATAGAGTGGACATTTATGTTGCTTACTTTTTTCTTTGAGGCCGATATTATATATGATGCCGCTCTGACTGAAGCGAGGATTTGATAAATAGATATTACTCCCAGAGAACAAAGAATGGAAGAGGACCTCTAAATGCCTCTGAGACTGATTCAGATTGACTTAAATTGAGTCTGTGCGGTTAACCAAGGCCTTTTATTCTTTCAGCTCTTTAAATATTTCATCAGGCACATATTGGTTAATATATATAGACTATTTGTGTGTGTATATATACAGTACTGAGAGAGAGAGAAAGAGAGAGAATTATGTAGAATATGGTTTCTCTAATATATAGAGAGGTGGGAATTCATCCGTATGGATCCAGTTAAGTAGGAACCTTGGAGCTACAATGAGACCAAATTAATATATGTTATATTTGATTTATAAAATTAAATGCCATGCAATGTTGCCCCTTTTCTTGATTAAATGTGGTCTTATTTCCAATTTACAGTCAACAATGTAAGACAATACTGTAAAAGGAATTTTAATGAGCAATTATTAAACATTCCCTGTTGAAAAAAAAAAAAAAAAAATCAATCCCTGAAAAGTGTTTACAACTTAAATGGATGATTGCAAGTTAAAAATTCTAATTTATTAATTTAATTAAACTAGTTGCAAACATTATTTTGTTGAGTTCTCTTGACATAATAATGTTGATTGCTACATTAAATTTGAACTGAAATATATATACGATTAATTGGTTCCAGTGCCAACACTCAAAATATGTTGAAATTAGTTGAAACGACTTAATTTTTTGAGTGATCAACTTTTTTGTGTTTATGCTATAAATTAAGTTCCCCTAACACTGTGTAGTTTGTTGGTTGAACATCTTTATATTAGAAGTTGTCATAATTCAAAAAGATTGAGACAAAAATAAAAGATTGCAACAGTTTCAAAACACAAAGGAAAAACGTTTCAGTTTTTAATGCATTGTTGTTGTGTAAACTTACCCTATTCTGTTGCATTAATTTCCTTGTTGAGCCAGATTTATTTTTAATGCATCTTAAATCAGCCAATGGTTTGCAGGTCTTGTTGATTTAGGTGATTTCATTGGAACTCCAAGTTGTTTAACATTGGTTTTAGCTGGTTTAAACTGACCTCACAGCCTGGTCTAGCTCGTGTTGCGATGGTTTAGTTGGTCGGCAAGCTGGCCTCTTTGCGTGACCAAAACCTCTCTAAAACCAGCAAAGAAACCGGACTGGGAGACCAGCAAACCAGTTTATGCTGTTTAGCTATGCAATTTGTCAAGGAGATGTGTGCTATTACCTTTCTAAACAATCAAAATTTCGATTTTGGCTCATGGGTGTGGATCTTTTTTACTTGTACTAGTAAGGAACCACCCAGAACTCCCTAGCAACCACAAAACAATGCCCTGGCAACCATCTAGAGTAGTCTAGCATCACCTAGGAGCAGATAGTTTTGCGTGGGCAAGGACCACTCACTTTTTTTTTCTTTCTGAAATTTGGTTTTTATGTTGTTGTTGTTGTCTCTGTAATGTTGTTTCAGTCCTCAGTAGTCCGCATCGGTGTCTGTATTCATTGCTCAAGTCCAATGGCTTCACTTCTCCAGAGTATTCTTTTATCAGCTTAACCCAGCTGTACCCAGCACACTTCTGTGGAGAAAACATCAGACCACTGGAAAAGAGGCTCACTGCTGCGTGTGTGGGTGAGACAGAGTTATTAAAGGAGAAAGAGAGAGTCCACGCATGGGCTTTTCCATTAGCCAAGAGCGGCTTAACTCTGTAGCTTGTGGCGTCTCGACACACTCTTTTATCCAGCACCACCAAAACGTCACTCTCGTACCAAATTCAAACGAGATTCAATCGCCAAATTTCGAATTACGTTAGGTGACGTTGATCTTTTAGGGCTAAAATGTAAATAGTTATTGTTTACCTGCTTTAAAAAAATTTAAATAAAAATAATGTCCAAGCTGCTGTTTCCATACAATGAAAGACTATAGCATCATAACTATTGCATAACGTAAAAGAGCTCCATAAGATACTAGATTAATCTTCTCAAGCCATATAGTGTGAGATCTGTGTGTGAAATCTTAAAACCTATGGTACATGCAAAGCTTCATTTGCATGTTTTACAGTTTTGATTGTGCCATTTGCTGTTCCATCTGCCTGAATCATTAGGCAGCGACCTCTTTAGGTAAACTTTGGTGTCTGTCTGCTGTGCGTGTTTCTTGGAGGGAAAGAGAGGGAGAGAGAGAAGAGAAGAGGCTGGCTGCTCCTGTCCCCAGTCAACAAGTTAATTAAAGAATGATTAACAGTGTTCCTGAGGAGGATACGGTTATTAAAAAGGAGAGAGATATCGTCCATGTATGTTTTATCTCAGTTTAAATATCTCTGAAGCTGAAGATGATTTATAATTAAAGTTTTGATTTAGAGTTGAGGTCAGAGTTGATTTTTTTTCCCCCTCTAATTCGAAAATGCTGTTGAATCACAAAGTTTGATTAGCTCTTAGCTTGATGCACGTAGAAAGTAGAATAAATCTAATTTCATTTGAAATTAAACATCATCACGCTGAACAGGTAAACTCATCCACTTACCGCTTTCACAGCCTCGTTGTGTTTATAATCACTCTCTTGCAAACTATTATTACTCGAACCTTCAGGGAATTTTTTTTTTTTTTTAATAAAAACTGAAAGAGTTGTCGGAAGCTTAGTGATGGTGATGTTGAAGTCATGTGACCGTAGTGTAGTTCATGTATAGCCTACCTACGTTTAGATTTTTACTTCTGGCAATTGTATAGGCTTATAGGATAAGTTGTGTATCATAATGGACAAAACGTGTAAGAACAGAGATTAATTTCTGCAGTAATCCAAAAGCCAGTGGTAAAATCCTTTTGGGTTTTTGTCGAGGGAACCAGGGTGATGCAAACTTCTGGGTTGGCCTACAAAAATACGTCATCTCTGCAGTTATAGAGCTGTAATACTAATAATAAAAGGGAAAAATTAAGAGATGAATGGCCGGTATCTTGTCGTGATCCCATTTCTCTTTTTTCCCTCCTCAGTTTCTTCGCCTTCCACTCATCTCTTCGATTGCCGATCTAAAAGAGTTTATTTTCTCTTCAATGCATTAACTGGGTCAGTCTTAGCAAAATATGAGATATACACTATACTGGTCATACGTTTGGGATCAGAAAAAAATTACTTTTTTTTTAATAATATTTTTATTCATCAAGGATGCATTGAATTGATAAGAAGTGACGTAATCTATATTTTAAATAAATGCAGTTTTTTTGACCTGTAAAAAGTGGGGAAAAAAGTTGCTGCCTTAAATTTTGAAGTACAATCAACTTGGATGTGAGTCATTCAACTTAAATTACATTAAACTGACTTAAAAATTAATTGAATCTTGTATAAATTATAAAAAAAAGTTTGAAATTGTTTAACTTATGACGGGTTAAAGCAATGTACAAAACATATGTTGTCATAACTTATTAAACATAATGTTTTACAGTGTCTATTCATCAAAGATTCCTGAAAAAAAATGCATCCTGGTTTCTTAAAAAATATTAAGCAGCACAACTGTTTTCAGCTTTCATAAAAATTAGAAATGTTTCTTGTGCATCATCATATTAGAATGAGTTCTGAAGGATCATGTGACACTGAAGACTGGAGTAATGATGCTGAAAATTCAGCTTTGATCACAGGAATAAATTAGAGTTTAAAATATATACAATTTTAACATTTATATCAAATGGTAATAATATTTAAAATAACTTTTGAGCAAATATATCGTTGATCATACGAGTCTTTTGAACAGTATGTTTTTGAAAATGTGTAGGCGAAGTTTTATACAGCAAAATATCAAAATCTAAACTCAAAAGAAAGTTTTATTGAAGTTTGCATGCAGCTTTACTGTTTGCATGAGTCAGAGTGGGATTTAATCCAGTTGCTTTACCTCTTTATAAGATAAACCCAGCTTTCCGAGGCTGTGTTTGGTCTCTCATGGCCGGACATTAACACGTCTGCTCGCTAATCTAGCCTTCAAATTGGAAGTGAACAGCTTAATGACACATCACAGAGGAGTGTGGGGTACTGGAGGCTGTCGTGCGTGCTTGCGCTGGGGCTTCAAAGTGGCCCGTGCGCACTTCAAACGCTCTTTTGAAGTGGAAGGGTATGCGATAAGTCAAAAAAGGGATCCAATTCTGATAGAGAGTAACAGAACGTTAGCATAGGGTGGCACTGAGCCTCAGGGCATGGACTGGCACCATAAACTGTGTGGCACTCAGGCTAAAGGCTTTGAGCCGTCGATCAGAGTTCAGTGTAGGATTCTCGGGCTTCACTTTTAATGGATTTATAATCTAGCCTAAAAATGCATTTGACGCAGATTCAGGACAGCCAGGGAACTTTAAGTGTGGACTTTTGTGTATTCTTACTATGTGTGAATTTTCATAAAGGCTTATAATACTTTTATTATATTCTATTTAAAAAAAAAACTATGTGGGTCAGTTATTGTATACATGAAAGGCTACCATTAATTTCAATTTTGTCCTGACTCTACACTTTTCAAAAATGCAATTCATTCAAACACTACAAACGTTTTCAGTTATTGAGTTAAATTAGTCATTTCTTCTGAAGGAATTGATAATACTTGAGTCATTACTAGTGGGTTACCATGATCTTTACTTTAGAATTATTTATAGGCTACATTATATATTATTCATATTAATTATGAACCTGTACAGTATATAGTAGTTCTTAGTAGTCCTCTGGGAGGTAATAGTTATTGGTTGGCTAATAGTGAACTACCTCATTCAGCTGAGTGTATTTAGTTAATTAAGCTATTAGTTAATTATCTTGTTAGTTTTGAGTAGTAATTAGAATGTTAAAACTCATTTGTTCCAGTGCATCTATTCACTAATGACGGAAGTGTTACCAAATAATATGATTACAAATGTATTGCTTGTTGCATTTTTAATGCTAGTTAATGCAGATATTATTGTTGTTGTTGTTGTTGTTGTTGTTGTTGTGTGTGTGTATTAATATTTTCATAGCTTCAAAATTATTATATAGTTTTTCAAAAATGTATGAAACCGATTACATTTCTGCATTTCAGAACTTGATAGTTGAAGGAGTCTCACTATTGTTCTCAGATATCCTCAGTTGTCATTGTGGACTATACTTTCTAAAATGTATTACCTGCACGTGGATATATGAATATTATTCCATGGACTTGGTTTTGAACAGGAGCAAATCTCACTCACTGGTCTATTCAGAGTCCAGTAATTCACATTTCCGAAATACCAAAAGCACCACAATATAGTGAATTGATATTCTGTGTTGTGCATGTTTAATACATGATGCTAAATTAGGTTTGCACTCCCAAAATAAATCCCCAAGCTACAGAAGATATTAAAATTGTGGCAAAAATTCATTTTTAGGCTAGGTGGTTCCCCCGTGTGCAATATTGGCGAGCTCATGGTAATATGGTTGTATACTCAATAAAGCTCAATGCGATTTAATGGCAATAGGCAGCCCTTATTGGATGCCTGACCCTTCTTATTCTCAGAGGTTAGTTAAACAGCCCCACAGACAAACACACACATACACGCTTTTATTTAAGTTGATTGCATTTTGCATTGGCTCTTTATGTTTCAATGAATATTAATTTGTGACGGAAGTCCTATACCCCGGAGGAAGTGACCTGGTCCAGTCCCAGATGGCGCGAGACAAAGCAATAGGGTTTTTAGTGCTTGTTTGGACTCTTCATGCATAAGGTTTCATTATTCTGCACACTTTATAAATACATCCGTCCTTTCCTACTTGCCCGCGAGCTGTTTACAGTCGTTGTTATTTCTCCGTTGTCATTAGTATCCGAATGTAAGACGGTGACATTTCACCGGGCAATGAACACCGTGAGAAATGAACTTCTCTTGCGCAAGTACACACAGTATGAGAACAATGGGCATTTGTGGCATGTATTTAATCTTGTACAAAGGCAGGCTGGGATCCCAATGCTCTAGTGTTAATTACATGGCTAGTTGAAACATACTCGCATTGTTCCGTCCCTAAACCCTTTGGCAGATATTGACGTCCATTGTCTTTCGAACTTTGATGTGCTTTGCGCATTGATACTTGTGCGTACCTCTTATTGGTACTTCATTGGTGCACGTCTATTGAGTATAAGCTCTCGCTTATCCAGACAATAAGTCATATGCACTCGCCGCTGTTATTCACCGCCATTCCATTTGGTTTTATCTTAATCACTGTCGTTTGATGAGTCAGGTGTTGTTGCTAGCTGTGTGTGCCGGGGCGATTTAGCTGAGATATCGCAGAGTGCTGTCGAACGAAACAAATGCCCGTACTCTGGCTTGTAAATGGGGCCCCATTGTCCCTTGTATAATGACTTCATTCAAGCGCTTTATGAAATCCATTTCCCTTTGGATCAATCTGGCTTAATGTCATCCGCCTCGTCCGCCCGCTCTCGCGGTACGAGACTGTATTAATAACTGTATTGACTGCATTGATTTCTATTGGCAGTCGGGGTGTTGAGGCAGCGAGGGACGCCTGTTACTCTCAGGGCTCTAAATCAAATGACATCTCATTAGAGCCAACCCACTGCCGCTAACAGATTGTTGGGAGCCATAAAAATGGAAACGTGATCAGCTGGGAATGAGGCAAAGGTGGATGTTTTTTTTTTTTTGTCTGATAGGACTTTTAGGTACTGTACGCTTCAAGGTTTGATGGTATCTTTGCTAGTCAAACATCAGAGGCTGATTTACAGAATAATCAATGACATGTTGTCAGGTAGATACAGTTGCATTGCTGCATGGGTGGATAGGGTAGTTAGGAGAGGACAGGGGAACATGTGTACTCTGCATAACATTTGTCACATGACCTTATGTTTAGCAGGCTATATATAATTCATCATATAAAGCTGCCTATGATTAAGAGATTTTTCTTTGGATTTTTTTTTTGTTTGTGTGTGTGTTCATGTTTAGTTCGTTCCATGACATATTTTTTTCTAGGTGTTTTTTAATCATGTTTTTTAAACATTTTGGTTGCTATTATTATTATTATTATTATTATTATTATTTCATGTTTATTTATTTTCTTAATAATAATAATATGATAATAAGTAAGTGAAATAGACTATTTAAAAAAAATAAAAAAATAATAAAAATATTATTATTGTTGTCGTTGTTGCTGTTGATAAAGCATTATATTAAGATAAATACAAGTGAAATATATTAATTTAACATTTATTTTAATTTTTATCAGTATTATTATTATTATTATTATTATATACATTTTATATTGTAAAATAATAATTACAATAATACATTATATTTGAATAAATTTATTTTATGGGAATTTTTATTATTATTTAATGTTATTAAACATTTTGGTTGCTATTATTATTATTATTGTTATTTTTATTCACTTTTATTCATTTTCTTCTTCGTAATAATAATAATAATAATAATATGCAAATAAAAAAATAATATTAATAGATATTCATTTCATATTTATTTGTTCATTTTTGCCATTATTATTATTATTATTATTATTATTATTATTATTATTTTGTAAATAAAAATGTTAATAAATTATATTTTAATACATGTATTTTTCCAGCCATTTCTTAATAAAAACATTTTGGTTGCTATAATAATAATAATAATAATTATTATTATTATTATTATTATTATTATTATCATTATTATTATTGTTATATTTAACTTTTTTCATTTTTACCATTTATTATTATTGATGTTGTTGCTGTTATAAATATGCAAATAAATAAAAGTAAAATATATTTATATTTAACTTTTATTTCTCATATTTACGCGTATTGTTATTTATTGATGTTTATGATGATGATTATTATTATTACATATAGATTTGATATTGTAAATAAAAATTAAATGAATACATGAAAATGAAATAAAATTGAAATATTAACACATTTCTCAGTGATACAACTTACAACTTACACCTTGACGTGGCACAGCTTCCCCCACTCTCCCCTACTCTTTCAGCAATATGACTGTCTTGTTCTTATAATGACTTCATGATGGATTCTTATGAGTTTGTGACCTATTTGACATTTAATGTCTGTGGGATTTTACTATAAAAGGACATGCTCTTTGAATAAAGAAGAAACGAGGACTGATTTTGATGGTCGTCTACAGCCCGCTATTTCTAATGGAGTCAGATTGGTTTTCTGATGGCTACATCATGACATTACAGTGGCTCGACATGACCTCCACAATACAATATGCAAACATAATCTAATCATCTCTCCTCTTTTCTTCTCCCCCTGCTTTCCTTTCCGTGATGCATCCTTGCTTTCATTAAGGTAAGACACATTTTCTCCTCTGATCTGTGGTCATTCCTGAATGCTTATGCCGCTATTACCACAAACAAGCTCTGTGCACGCTCAGATTGTCTTGATGCCGGGCGTAGCATGTGATCCCTGCTCTTTTTTGCCTCTGTTTAATTTAGCCACCATTGGTTGCCAATACTAAGGGTCAATCCACCCTGCCCCCACATCTCCAGGAGGGTTGCCGCTGATATTGGGGTCTAATCTTTGGCTGGGAATATCAGCTAAATGAACAATTTGAGATGCAGGCCAAGGCCTTGGCTGGTAATGAGGGCGTAATGACATTTGGGGCTGGCTGTGTTTTTGGTAATGTGGCTAAGCAATGCGCCAGAGGCTGGTGTGATGACCTCATAGGCTCAGATCATTGCAGCTTTCATATGTGTGTGTGTGTGTGTGTGTGTGTGTGTGTGTGGACGCCACTACATGCTGCGTTATTGCTCTCTGATAAAGATTTATTGACTGGGCACATCCTGGGCAGCCAGCAGGAATTATTTATGAGCGAAATAATAAACATAATTCTCCATTTACTGAATAAATATTTTTTTTGTAAAGGAATAGTTCACCTAAGATTAAAAATGAAAAATATTTTTTTTGAAGAATCTTTCATAGTTTCATAGTGGGGTCCCCATAATAATAATAATAATAATAATAATAATAATCATTATTATTATTGTAAGTATCATCATCATCATCATCATTAAGAATCATAAGGATTATTTATTAATAATAATATTAATTAAGAATCGTAATACAATGTTTCATAGTGACAATTTTTTTAAATAAAATTTGTCTTCTTCATACTACTAATATTATTATTGTTATTATTGTTATCATCATTTTACAGATAACTAAGTATTACATATTATTAAAAATAATAATTATAATTTTTATTCTGTTTTTTCATTATATTTAATAATTTTATTTGAATGGAAATTGTGTAAAAATGTAATTTATGTCATGAATTACTCTGATTTTGTTCCAAACATGCATGCGTATTTTATTTTTTTCATGGAAGAGAATATTGTTGAATCTTCACACATTGGTTTTCCCTACTACAAAACTTTACAGTAAGGTTTCATTTGTTAAAAATAGTTAATGTATTAACAAACATGAGCTAACAATACGCAATACATGTGTTGCAGTATTTATTAATCTTTTTTTTAATGTTCATAAAAATACTGTCATTTCATTTTGTTCATGTTGGTTCGCAGTGCATTAACTAATGTTAACAAATACAGCTTTTGATTTTTATAATGTTAATAAATGTGAGATTAACATTAACTAAGATTAATAAATGCTGTAGAAGTATTGTTCAGTCTTTGTGTTTACTAAAGTAGTTAGTATGTCAGCTAATGAACACCCCCCCCCCCCCCCCCCCCCCAAAAAAAAAAAAAAACAACTCCACCGATTGACAGGTTTGGTTTGGGTTACCTATTCCTTCACCAGTACAGCCCTGCTAGGACAGTCCTGACTTCCTTCCCACTGTCCTGCTGTCCCTGGTTTCTGCTGAAAGCAGCAGAATTGGAGAACTAATTTTGAAGTTAAATTGTTATTAGATTTGTTACAGATTCCTGACGATCCGTCTCCAGCTCCAGCTCTCATCCTATTAGCATTCCCCACCTTGTAAATTCCTTAGTGACTCTCTGGAAATTGAAAGCATCAGTTATGATGTGGTCTACCGCGCGGTAATAAATCCACATGCCGCAGAGACGTGGACAGCCATGTCAATGGTTAGCTGTGCCCGCTTCTAATTCACAGAGCGGCCGTAATTTCTCTCTCTGCGGAGAAAGATAGTTTGTTTCTGTCAAACATTCAGTATGCAAATGCCGTTAAGAATTATAGCTAAGCCCACAGTGTTTCGGTTGTTGCTCTTAAACCAACACTAACCACGCCGTACGTCTTTCCTCGCGCTATAAATGAAGCGACAGATCTCGTGCTGTCTTTCATATGGCTGTTTTGATAAACGACTCTCTCCTGTCTGCTAATGTGACGTGAAATTAATGTGTTGCCCAGTTGCATCTTTCAATTTGTCCCTTCCTGAACTCGCATTTTGGACGCTCTGTGTCTTGAATGCTTATGAAATCAAAGGAATTGGTTCAGCAATAGCTGTTAGCATAACAATTTTGGGTCTGTTTTCTTATGTTAGCCACAGCTAATCCTTGTGCGATTCATCCAGGCTTTGGAGGAGTGGTTACTGTAATGACTTGGTGACCAGTGTGATGAATTGGACAGGATGGAGGTCATGGTTGCTTGGGCCGGAGGAGTTCCCATAATGACTCGTTGCGAGGGGTGGATGTTCTTCAGAAGGGGCTGTTGGGAGAGGTATAGACTGACCCCGTAGATCATAGTCTTTCGTATACTCTCGGGTCTTCCATCTGAACCAATTACTGCTGCTCTGGTTGTGTTGGCTTTACTGTACAAGACTTTGGGTCAGGACCTTCTCTGTTCCTGAGACCCAAGCCCGGTTTCAAAGAGATGTCAGAATCAAAGCAAATGGGCAGCACTACTACTATGTAACCTGGGCTGTGAACTTACTACTGGTCGGTTGTAGCTAGATTCTGTTTTTGGAGCTCATTTCTAGAGGCTAAATAGAAAAAAAGGCTGCAACAACTAAGTGATGCAAATTAAATATTTCATTATCAATGGCCTTATGTATAGAGAACCTTTTTTTTTTTCGATGGGACGAAAACACATATACTTATTTTACCATTATATTCTTAATGCAATAGCTTCCATTATGCTAAACAGTACATCCTAACAGCAAACATGCAATTATATGTCATTATTTTTAATGGAGCATAACGGATTTGGGTCAATACAATATTCATTGTTATGAAAATGGGTTTTACATAAACCCTAATTGAAACTTGAAATCCATTATGTAATGCAAGTAATTGTATGTTTTTTTTATAATTATATTTTATTATATACAGAGAAAAGTAGCAATTGATTATCATCAATGTTGAAAACAGTTCTGCTTCTTAATATTTTTGTGATTTTCTTTTTTTTTTGTCAGGATTTTTTGATAAATAGAAAGCTCAAAAGAACAGCATTTATTTGAAATAGAAATATTTTGTAACATTATAAATGTCTTTACTGCCAGTTTAATGTGTCCTTGCTGAATAAAAGTATACATTTATTTCTTTCCAAAAAATTCTGATTGCATTGCAATGTTATTCCAAGGTCACAAAATATTCTAGTATGGCCACAATGAGCCTGACATCCATGAAATTTCAATATTCCGTATGTGTTTTTTTTTTTTTTCTTCATAAAGGTGCATAAAACTCTGTAAATGGCCTGTTTTGTTTGATCTCAATAGCGAGAGGCAGATTACACCATGCGCTGTGCAAGCAGCATGCTGGGTTTGTATTGAAATAAGTACTTTAGATAATGACTGTAGTCAGGCAGTCTCTCGCTGGGCGTGAATGCTACAGCGCTAGCCTTGCTAATCTGATCACCTGCGTCAGCCTCACCTCTGGTCACACACGCCGCACCACATCACAACAATACAGCTCTTGCTGTGTCAGTTCTGTCTTTCTTACAGATTGTTTTGGCTCGATCATGCTAATACAAGCCATCACGCTGTTTCACAATACATATTTGTAAAACCGGTGGTATTTTGCTTCCTGGGAAAGGCTTGATTGTGTTTCCACAGGTAGTCTTAGAGTACAAGGTGAATTGTTGAAGTTGGTATCAGAAGGCTTCTGAAGTTGTTGTGCTAAAGCAAGATATCTGATCTAAAAGAGCTATATGGTCACTTGGAGAAAGACAAAAAGGCCAACTGTTACATTACATACTGATTTAGGCGTCTACATTATAATACGGATACATTCGAAAACTGTGTTTTCGTTTCAAAACGTTCTCCGTCCACACTAGCATTTTCCAAAAGTTTCTCGTTCACACTTAAACATCTAAAAAGCTTAATCATATTACTGCGCATGTGTAAAAAGTAGGGATTTCCTGATCCGATATGCCGATACCAAGTCCCGATCTGATACTTTGATTTTCCTAAACTTTGATGTAAACATCTGTTAGAATGGTAAACACTGTAAACCGACTGTGTTGTCAAAATTATGCATATGACACTACTGATATAAACTTCTTGTATTGTATATGCACAATAAGCAGAATAATTGTGACAAAGAGACAAAAATCCTGGATAAGGTTAGAAAGAATGAAGCTTGCGGTCAAAATGCCAGTGTGTCAGTCAAGTCCGAAGCAAGACGCAACCCATAGCAAAGTGTTATGGCAGCTGACGGCAGATACAAATAAACAGTAAATAAAAGACTTTCAAGTGATTTGTTACAAAAATGCACATCAAATGTGATCAAATGTAGATGTAATGCGTTAGAAAAGACATTGTTGATTCTCGCGCATCATGTACGCACATTTGAGCTTCTTCTTTTCCTTTTAATGCTGGTTAGCAAACCCACTTGAAGGTGCATATCGCCACCTACTGCACGACATCGGCATTACAGCTGATGTAAAATAAAGAATCGGGCTTAGGATAGCCGATATTGATCAGTTAAAAAATGCTTAATCTGCCCCAATACTGATCCTTGAGAACGGCTCGGGACATCCCTAGTAAAAAGTAATAAGAGGTGATATCGAGAGGCCAAACATAATAAAGTTACAGAATACAGCTATTCTTCTGACACAATAATTTTATTGCAAAATATCCCACCACTTACTTGTGCATCCAGGTGCGTCATTTCAGGTCCTGGAGTTTTTCTAATGAGCTTGAATCAGGTGCGTTTGAGTAGGGAGACACACAAAATGTGCAATGTTGGAGGTCTTCCATGATTGAGAAACAACGGTCTAATGTTTCTAAACACATTGTACAATTTTGGGCTGTCCCGGACAAAAGATGACCAATTGTGGCAATTTCTGTGGCCTTGGCTTCTGAACTGTGGTCGTACGTTGAAAGGGGTTCAAAGACGGCCGTTGTCACGGTCTTTGCGACCAGTGACCATTTTCTGACCTTGGCAGAAATCTAGCATGATCATCTCACAAGTGTGTTTGCTGCTACAATGTCTACTTGACTAGCCAATAAAACTGCAACGTGACATAGCGCCAAAACCTAAACCTACTTCCCTCAAGCTCCATTTGCAAAATTGGCATGCCAAGTTGGCCTCTTTTCCCTAGCCATGACCACGTCCAAATTCTCTTTCACTTTCTTTTCTTTTTCTCTGCGCATATAAAAAACACAATTTCCAAAGTTCATCTTGCTCTATTTGTTTACCACTAGAGCATGCTGATGACGTTTTATTCTTCTGTACAAACTTGCGTCGTAACTTACGATTCAATAGGTGTCATCATCATACAGTCTACACACTCAAGTTTATTAGGTCCATGTCGTACATTGCGATTTATAATGATATTATATGATTATAGCAGGCATTAAACCCAATTCCCTTCATGTTTTGAGGCAGGACAGCAATTGTGAGTAAATTGTCATCTTTGCAAGAATGCAATATGAAGTAGCATGTATCTTTAACAACACTTTTAAAGTGAGTAGCACAAAGCAGGGACATACCAGTATTTTCATCTATGGGTACAACATGTGTCAAATGACTAAACATGCGTCATAGTTTTGTTTTTTTTCAGCATTTTAAAATTTATCCACTTGGACGGCATTTTCAAGGAACCCAATTTTCGCTGGTCAAAAATGCTGCCTCAGTGTGGGGCAAAACTTAGAGAAAATGATGTGTTTTTAAATGTATCTGGATAAGTGTGGACGTAGCCTACCCTTCATATAAGCCTACAAGTCCCACATCAGGTGTTTAATGAATCACTTTGGCTAGTCGGCACATTTTCTTGCCCATTTTCCATCCAAGAATCTTAAATCCCACAAAGCGAACTACATTCCCCTCGTGTCATTCCTCATCCTAAACAGGAAGAGGAATGTAACTCTTTTAACAGCACACGGTGACCTGTGCCTAGTTAGCGTCATGAAGACTTACGGCGTCAGACTTCTCCCTATGTCTCTGTTTCCTGGCCTTTTAATGGCCGTGTGCCGGACTGCGGGGTTGAGCGTCATGCCATTGCTCAGCCCAGCTGACATTCTCATCAAAGAGCAATTTGCAGTAGATTTTGTGGAAGTCTATTCTTCCAAACCTGCAGGAAAAAAACAAAAACTCAATGTGGAATGCATTCGAGATCATTTTTCACATGGTTTATATTTGCGATAGATTGTTCTCATCGGCGAGAACGACTAGATGGCATCACTGTGAGGCATAGAGTATATGAGAATAAGATGTTTTAATGCTTTGTAAATCTACAACACTCCTCATGAAACAGACTTATTTAGCATTTGCTAAATGGCTCTTTGTGCACAGAGAGCTATTTATTGTTTGCATTAATGACTGGGTGCTTGTACATTATTCCGCTTGATAAATAATTGTACTCTGCGTATATGGACATTAAAATATTAATCTGATTACAAATGTAGCTTCAAAATATGTCCTCCTCTATTTTTAGTTTTCTTGTTTTTCTCTTGTTTTTCAGTCTAGCAAAAGGTTTATGCTGCGTTTTTTTACTACAGTTGTTTACCGTTTTGAGTTGCATGACTTTTTAGGGGCCAAGCCCCGAAGGGGCAAGGCACCTATTGTATCTGTTAGTTTTCTTATTAGGGGCCAAGCCCCGAAGGGGCTATGGCACCTATTGTATCTGTTAGTTTTCTTATTATTATTATTATTATTATTCTTCTTCCTCCTCTTGAAGTCTATGGCAGCCCTATGAACCATACATAGGAAAATGATGAAATTTGGCACACTTGTAGTGATGGTAATGAAAAGTAATTGTAGCAATTTTTGAGTCTCTAGGACCAACTCTATAGCGCCACCAGCAGTTCAAAAATCCAACATTGAAATGGTTATAACTTTTGAACCCTTTGATCTAGAAAAATGAAACTTAGTACACCTGATTTATCTCATCATGCTGATCAGAACCAATATCTTACATCAAGACTCCGCCCATTACAGTAGTGGCCATTTTGAAAAGTACAGTATGCAGTTTTTTTGCTACTCCTCCTTCAAAATTGGTCTAATTTTGTCCAAACATGTACTCAAATGATCTTCGGACTGAGCCGCATAAAAGTACTGTCCCCGATTTTTTTGCTATATTGGAAAAAAAAAAGTTATGATGTCGCAAACTTAACGAGGTCGACCCAAAATTGGTTCAGAAGCTATAGCTCGGCCAAACTTTGATCAATCGAAACGAAAATTGGTACACTTCATCGGAAGCATGATCTGAGGTTCCATGCCAAAGTTGGGAACAGCGCCACCTACGGGTCATGAGATATGGAAAATGCATATTTTGGCCAATAACTTATGAACAGTTTGTCAGAAAATTATAAACTTGGTGTCTATCGATTCCTTGGGTCATGACAAATCCGTGGATATCGATTTTGCCATGATGGGATGTACCACGTGTCCGCCATTTTGAATGATGTCATAATTTGCAATATCTTTTAAACTATTTGAAATTTCTTCACCAAATTTGGTATGGATCATCATTAGCATGGCCCGAAGGTACCTGAGAAATTTGATCACAGCGCCACCTAGTGTTCCAGAGATATCATTGTTTTTTGAAAAAACGCTTATAACTTTTGCTAACATTGCTTGAAATTTGATTTCTTTATGTCAATATATTCCTTGGCTTATGCCGATTTCAACGATATCTCATATGTTATTTATCAACAATGTGACTGGCCGCCATATTGGAGTGAATGTAAAACAGTTTTTTCGCTACTCCTCCTTCAAAATTGGTCTAATTTTGTCCAAACATGTACTCAAATGATCTTCGGACTGAGCCGCATAAAAGTACTGTCCCCGATTTTTTTGCTATACTGGAAAAAAAAAGTTATGATGTCGCAAACTTAATGAGGTCAACCCATAATTGGTTCAGAGGCTGTAACTTGTGAACAGTTTGTCACAAAATCATAAAATTGGTGTCTATCGATTCCTTGCGTCATGTCGAATCTGAGGATATCTATTTTGCCAGCATTGGATGTACCACATCATAAGCTATATTAGCATTAAGTTAGCTTAGCATGCTAATCTCGTTAACATGATTTTGTGTGCTCATTCACACACTGAAGCCTCTCCTCTGCAGCTTTGTAAAACATGTCCTCTGGGTGGCGCAAGTGGTTCAACCATGCGTCATGAATCCCGAACCATTGTGGTCGTGGGTTCGAGACCAGTGTGGGGCGACTTTGAAATTGTGTATAAAATAATAATTTAAATTCCTTCCGGCTCTGCACTGCTGTTGGTGCTTAAATGCTAGCTGTGCTGCTGTAATTGATGTGCTTACTGTGCTTGATGTACATTAAATTTCTGATGTTTTGCTCTTCTGGCTCCGCATTGCGCTACAGCGGCTGTTGCTTGCTCTGCCTTGCAGGGCTTGGCCCCGTATTGCTGCTTGCAGCTATATTAGCAATTGTTATTGTCAAAATAACAATTCTTCTTCTTCCGCAAATGGGAGTCTATGGCAGCCCTATGAACCGTAAGTAGGAAAATGATGAAATTTGGCACACTTGTAGTGATGGCCATGAATAGTAAATGTAGCAATTTTTGAGTCTCTAGGACCAACTCTATAGCGCCACCAGCAGTTCAAAAATACAACATTGAAATGGTTATAACTTTTGAACCCTTTGATCTAGAAAAATGAAACTTAGTACACCTGATTGCTCTCATCATGCTGATCACAAACAATATCATACATTAAGACTACACCCATTACAGTAGTAGCCATTTTGAAAAGTACAGTATTCAGTTTTTTCGCTACTCCTCCTTCAAAATTGCTCCAATTTTGTCCAAACATGTGCTCAAATGATCTTTGGACTGAGCCACACAGAAATGACTGAACAGATTTTTTTGCTATACTGGAAAAAAAAAAGTTATGATGTCGCAAATTTAATGAGGTCGACCCAAAATTGGTTCAGAGGCTGTATCTCGGCCAAAAATTGATCAATCGAAACAAAAATTGGTACACTTCATCGGAGCCATGACCTGAGGGTCCATGCCAAAGTTGGGAACAGCGCCACCTATGGGTCATGAGATATTGAAAATGGCTATTTTGGCCAATAACTTTTGAACAGTTTGTCATAAAATCATAAATGTGGTATCTATGGATTCCTTGCGTCATGCCAAATCCATGGATACTGATTTTGCCAGGATGGGATTTACCACGTGTCCGCCATTGTTAATTTTGACATAATTTGCAATATCTTTTAAACTATTTGAGATTTCTTCACCAAATTTGGTATGAATCGTCATTAGCATGGCCCGAAGGTACCTGAGAAGTTTGAGCACAGCGCCACCTAGTGTTCCAGAGATATCATTGTTTTTTGAAAAAACGCTTATAACTTTTGCTAACATTGCTTGAAATTTGATTTCTTTATGTCAATATATTCCTTGGCTTATGCTGATTTCAACAATATCTCATATGTTATTTTTCAACAATGTGACTGGCCGCCATATTGGAGCGAATGTAAAATAGTTTTTTCGCTACTCCTCCTTCAAAATTGGTCTAATTTTGTCCAAACATGTACTCAAATGATCTTCGGACTGAGCCGCATAAAAGTACTGTCCCCGATTTTTTTGCTATACTGGAAAAAAAAAAGTTATGATGTCGCAAACTTAATGAGGTCGACCCATAATTGGTTCAGAGGCTGTAACTTGTGAACTGTTTGTCACAAAATCATAAAATTGTTGTCTATCGATTCTTTGCGTCATGTCGAATCCGAGGATATCTATTTTGCCAGGATTGAATGTACCACGTCATAAGCCATAAGATACATCAGCATTAAGATATCTTAGCATGCTAATCTGGTTAACTTGCTTTTGTGTGCTCATTCTTACACTGAAGCTCTCCTCTGCAGTTTGTGATTGTACGTCCTCTGAGTGGTGCAATCTGCTAAACCGTGTATCTAGAATCCTGAACCATTCTGGTCGTGGGTTCGAGTCCCATGTGGGACGACTTTAAAGTTGTCATTTAAATTCCTTCCGGCTCTGCACTGCTGTTGGTGCTTAAATGCTCGCTGTGCTTCATTTACATTTATATTTAATTTCTGCAGTTTTTGTTCTTGCGGCTCTGCACTGCTGTTGGTGCTTAAATGCTTGCTGCGCTGCTGTGCTTGATGTACATTTACACGTATATTTAATTTCTGCTATTTTTGTTCTTCTGGCTCCGCACTGCTGTTGGTGCTTAAATGCTTGCTGTGCTGCTGTAATTGATGTGCTTACAGAACTTGCTGTGCTTTATGTACATTAAATTTCTGATGTTTTGCTCTTCTGGCTCCGCATTGCGCTACAGCGGCTTTTGCTTGCTGTGCCTTGCAGGGCTTGGCCCCGTATTGCTGCTTGCAGCTATATTAGCAATTGTTATTGTCAGAATAACAATTCTTCTTCTTCCCAGTGGAAGTCTATGGCAGCCCTATGAACCGTACATAGGAAAATGATGAAATTTGGCACACTTGTAGTGATGGCCATGAATAGTAAATGTAGCAATTTTTGAGTCTCTAGGACCAACTCTATAGCGCCACCAGCAGTTCAAAAATTCAACATTTAAATGGTTATAACTTTTGAACCCTTTGATCTAGAAAAATGAAACTTAGTACACCTGATTCATCTCATTATGCTGATCAGAACCAATATCTTACATTAAGACTTCGCCCATTACAGTAGTGGCCATTTTGAAAAGTACAGTATGCAGTTTTTTTGCTACTCCTCCTTCAAAAATGGTCTAATTTTGTCCAAACATGTGCTCAAATGATCTTCGGACTGAGCCGCATAGAAGTACTGTCCTCGATTTTTTTGCTATACTGAAAAAAAAAAAGTTATGATGTCGCAAACTTAACGAGGTCGACACAAAATTGGTTCAGGAGCTATAGCTCGGCCAAACTTTGATCAATCAAAACGAAAATTGGTACACTTCATCGGAAGCATGATCTGAGGTTACATGCCAAAGTTGAGAACAGCGCCACCTACAGGTCATGAGATATGGAAAATGCATATTTTGACCAATAACTTGTGAACGGCTTGTCAGAAAATTATAAACTTGGTGTCTATCAATTCCTTGGGTCATGACGAATCCGTGGATATCGATTTTGCCAAGATGGGATGTACCACGTGTCCGCCATTTTTAATTTTGTCATAATTTGCAATATCTTTTAAACTATTTGAAATTTCTTCACCAAATTTGGTATGGATCATCATTAGCATGGCCCGAAGGTACCTGAGAAGTTTGATCACAGCGCCACCTAGTGTTCCAGAGATATCATTGTTTTTTGAAAAAACGCTTATAACTTTTGCTAACATTGCTTGAAATTTGATTTCTTTATGTCAATATATTCCTTGGCTTATGCCGATTTCAACGATATCTCATATGTTATTTTTCAACAATGTGACTGGCCGCCATATTGGAGCGAATGTAAAACAGTTTTTTTGCTACTCCTCCTTCAAAATTGGTCTAATTTTGTCCAAACTTGTGCTCAAATGATCTTCGGACTGAGCCGCATAAAAGTACTGTCCCGGATTTTTTTGCTATACTGGAAAAAAAAAAAGTTATGATGTCGCAAACTTAATGAGGTCGACCCATAATTGGTTCAGAGGCTGTAACTTGTGAACAGTTTGTCACAAAATCATAAAATTGGTGTCTATCGATTCCTTGCGTCATGTTGAATCCGAGGATATCTATTTTGCCAGGATTGGATGTACCACATCATAAGCTACATTAGCATAAAGGTAGCTTAGCATGCTAATCTGTTCAACTTGCTTTTGTGTGCTCATTCTTACACTGAAGCCTCTCCTCTGAAGATTGTGATTGTACGTCCTCTGAGTGGCGCAATCTGTTCAACCATATGTCATGAATCCCGAACCGTTCTGGTCGTGGGTTCGAGTCCTATCTGGGGCAACTTTGAAATTGTTTATAAAGCTGTCATTTCAATTCCTTCTGGCTCTGCACTGATTTTGGTGCTTAAATGCTCGCTGCACTGCTGTGCTTGATATACATTTACATGTATATTCAATTTCTGCTGTTTTTGTTTTTCCGGCTCCTCACTGCTGTTGTTGCTTAAATGCTTGCTGTGCTGCAGTGCTTACAGTACTTGCTGTGCTTGATGTACATTTATGTGTACATTTAATTTCTGATGTTTTGTTCTTCCGGCTCCGCACTGCTGTTGGTGCTTAAATGCTTGATGCACTGCTGTGCTTGCTGTACTTGTAGCTTGCTGTACTTGCTCTGCTTGCGGTGCCTTCGAGGGCTTGGCCCCGTATTGCTGCTTGCAGCTATTTAGGGGCCAAGCCCCGAAGGGGCTATGGCACCTATTGTATCTGTTAGTTTTTAGGGGCCAAGCCCCGAAGGGGCTATGGCACCTATTGTATCTGTTAGTTTTCTTATTAGGGGCCAAGCCCCGAAGGGGCTATGGCACCTATTGTATCTGTTAGTTTTCTTATTATTATTATTATTATTATTCTTCTTCCTCCTCTTGAAGTCTATGGCAGCCCTATGAACCATACATAGGAAAATGATGAAATTTGGCACACTTGTAGTGATGGTAATGAAAAGTAATTGTAGCAATTTTTGAGTCTCTAGGTCCAACTCTATAGCGCCACCAGCAGTTCAAAAATTCAACATTGAAATGGTTATAACTTTTGAACCCTTTGATCTAGAAAAATGAAACTTAGTACACCTGATTCATCTCATCATGCTGATTAGAACCAATATCTTACATTAAGACTCCGCCCATTACAGTAGTGGCCATTTTGAAAAGTACAGTATGCAGTTTTTTTGCTACTCCTCCTTCAAAATTGGTCTAATTTTGTCCAAACATGTACTCAAATGATCTTCGGACTGAGCCGCATAAAAGTACTGTCCCCGATTTTTTTTATTCTTCTTTGATCAAAAGTTATGACGTCGCAAACTTAACGAGGTCGACCCAAAATTGGTTCAGAAGCTATAGCTCGGCCAAACTTTGATCAATCGAAACGAAAATTGGTACACTTCATCGGAAGCATGATCTGAGGTTCCATGCCAAAGTTGGGAACAGCGCCACCTACGGGTCATGAGATATGGAAAATGCATATTTTGGCCAATAACTTATGAACAGTTTGTCAGAAAATTATAAACTTGGTGTCTATCGATTCCTTGGGTCATGACAAATCCGTAGATATCGATTTTGCCATGATGGGATGTACCACGTGTCCGCCATTTTGAATGATGTCATAATTTGCAATATCTTTTAAACTATTTGAAATTTCTTCACCAAATTTGGTATGGATCATCATTAGCATGGCCCGAAGGTACCTGAGAAATTTGATCACAGCGCCACCTAGTGTTCCAGAGATATCATTGTTTTTTGAAAAAACGCTTATAACTTTTGCTAACATTGCTTGAAATTTGATTTCTTTATGTCAATATATTCCTTGGCTTATGCCGATTTCAACGATATCTCATATGTTATTTTTCAACAATGTGACTGGCCGCCATATTGGAGTGAATGTAAAACAGTTTTTTCGCTACTCCTCCTTCAAAATTGGTCTAATTTTGTCCAAACATGTACTCAAATGATCTTCGGACTGAGCCGCATAAAAGTACTGTCCCCGATTTTTTTGCTATACTGGAAAAAAAAAGTTATGATGTCGCAAACTTAATGAGGTCAACCCATAATTGGTTCAGAGGCTGTAACTTGTGAACAGTTTGTCACAAAATCATAAAATTGGTGTCTATCGATTCCTTGCGTCATGTCGAATCTGAGGATATCTATTTTGCCAGCATTGGATGTACCACATCATAAGCTATATTAGCATTAAGTTAGCTTAGCATGCTAATCTCGTTAACATGATTTTGTGTGCTCATTCACACACTGAAGCCTCTCCTCTGCAGCTTTGTAAAACATGTCCTCTGGGTGGCGCAAGTGGTTCAACCATGCGTCATGAATCCCGAACCATTGTGGTCGTGGGTTCGAGACCAGTGTGGGGCGACTTTGAAATTGTGTATAAAATAATAATTTAAATTCCTTCCGGCTCTGCACTGCTGTTGGTGCTTAAATGCTAGCTGTGCTGCTGTAATTGATGTGCTTACTGTGCTTGATGTACATTAAATTTCTGATGTTTTGCTCTTCTGGCTCCGCATTGCGCTACAGCGGCTGTTGCTTGCTCTGCCTTGCAGGGCTTGGCCCCGTATTGCTGCTTGCAGCTATATTTATTATTATTATTATTATTATTCTTCTTCCTCCTCTTGAAGTCTATGGCAGCCCTATGAACCATACATAGGAAAATGATGAAATTTGGCACACTTGTAGTGATGGTAATGAAAAGTAATTGTAGCAATTTTTGAGTCTCTAGGTCCAACTCTATAGCGCCACCAGCAGTTCAAAAATTCAACATTGAAATGGTTATAACTTTTGAACCCTTTGATCTAGAAAAATGAAACTTAGTACACCTGATTCATCTCATCATGCTGATTAGAACCAATATCTTACATTAAGACTCCGCCCATTACAGTAGTGGCCATTTTGAAAAGTACAGTATGCAGTTTTTTTGCTACTCCTCCTTCAAAATTGGTCTAATTTTGTCCAAACATGTACTCAAATGATCTTCGGACTGAGCCGCATAAAAGTACTGTCCCCGATTTTTTTGCTATATTGGAAAAAAAAAAGTTATGATGTCGCAAACTTAACGAGGTCGACCCAAAATTGGTTCAGAAGCTATAGCTCGGCCAAACTTTGATCAATCGAAACGAAAATTGGTACACTTCATCGGAAGCATGATCTGAGGTTCCATGCCAAAGTTGGGAACAGCGCCACCTACGGGTCATGAGATATGGAAAATGCATATTTTGGCCAATAACTTATGAACAGTTTGTCAGAAAATTATAAACTTGGTGTCTATCGATTCCTTGGGTCATGACAAATCCGTGGATATCGATTTTGCCATGATGGGATGTACCACGTGTCCGCCATTTTGAATGATGTCATAATTTGCAATATCTTTTAAACTATTTGAAATTTCTTCACCAAATTTGGTATGGATCATCATTAGCATGGCCCGAAGGTACCTGAGAAATTTGATCACAGCGCCACCTAGTGTTCCAGAGATATCATTGTTTTTTGAAAAAACGCTTATAACTTTTGCTAACATTGCTTGAAATTTGATTTCTTTATGTCAATATATTCCTTGGCTTATGCCGATTTCAACGATATCTCATATGTTATTTATCAACAATGTGACTGGCCGCCATATTGGAGTGAATGTAAAACAGTTTTTTCGCTACTCCTCCTTCAAAATTGGTCTAATTTTGTCCAAACATGTACTCAAATGATCTTCGGACTGAGCCGCATAAAAGTACTGTCCCCGATTTTTTTGCTATACTGGAAAAAAAAAGTTATGATGTCGCAAACTTAATGAGGTCAACCCATAATTGGTTCAGAGGCTGTAACTTGTGAACAGTTTGTCACAAAATCATAAAATTGGTGTCTATCGATTCCTTGCGTCATGTCGAATCTGAGGATATCTATTTTGCCAGGATTGGATGTACCACATCATAAGCTATATTAGCATTAAGTTAGCTTAGCATGCTAATCTCGTTAACATGATTTTGTGTGCTCATTCACACACTGAAGCCTCTCCTCTGCAGCTTTGTAAAACATGTCCTCTGGGTGGCGCAAGTGGTTCAACCATGCGTCATGAATCCCGAACCATTGTGGTCGTGGGTTCGAGACCAGTGTGGGGCGACTTTGAAATTGTGTATAAAATAATAATTTAAATTCCTTCCGGCTCTGCACTGCTGTTGGTGCTTAAATGCTAGCTGTGCTGCTGTAATTGATGTGCTTACTGTGCTTGATGTACATTAAATTTCTGATGTTTTGCTCTTCTGGCTCCGCATTGCGCTACAGCGGCTGTTGCTTGCTCTGCCTTGCAGGGCTTGGCCCCGTATTGCTGCTTGCAGCTATATTTTATCTTGTATTTGTATGAAAAGTGAGAGACATCATATTTCAGTCTTATGATTTATTTTATTGATAATTATTTTATTCCTTCCTTTCTCTACTTTTCTGTAGTTTGTACTACTATGGTTTACTCTTTAAATTGGTATTGCGGCATTGCTAATATACTTTTTTTGGGGGGCTCCTGCCTGATAAATTACTCTTTTTTTTCTAATCTGTAAGTAGTTTTGGATAAGCATCTGCTGAATGATTAAATGTGAATGTTGTGAGAAACTGAACCAGAGTACACAGCTTGAAATTAATCAACAAGTTTGTATTTTGTTGTAACTTACAAGAGTAGAATTTTAATGAGGAATAAAAGTACCGTATGTTTTTCTTGGCCATTTCTCAGCTGTCTTTGAGAAGTATGTCAGGGGGGGAGGATGGACGAGGATCAGTTCTGTTAATGAACTACTACAGAGGACCAAGTGGGCGTTAAAAGCCAAACTAATCGTAATGACAGCTTGGGACTCTGGCTAAGATGCCATTGAGCAGACAGGAACCAGCCAGAATATCAGATTTTTGCTTGTTACACTCGCACAAATACGCTTACAAACATATAGTAACCAGAAATGTACAGGATCATCTTCAGCACTCAAGAAATAATGTGGAACTGAATCTCGGGCAATCCAGTAAATATGTTCTCACACACACACACACACACACACACATACGCGCAGACAGGTATTAATACCCAGACACCAGCAACCATAATTTACTTTAGGCTTATAGTCTCTCCATCTCAAGACCCCAAATTCTTTTTCTATTATTTGAAATTCCATCTTGGGTGGCAGTGGCCCTGGCGCTCGCCTTATAATACAGTTTATTAAAAAAGCTGCCGCATTTGATCTTTGTGGGGGAAAGCAGGGGTCACGCGGGGACTGTAACCTATGTCATCTATAATTCATTGCAGGAATATGCTCTTCTTACCAAGATTAAAGTTTAATAACTCCTGACACAGCCTTGGGTAAATACTCTTTTTGTGTCTGTGTGTGGTTTGCGTGTGTGTTAGGGGTAGTGGAAACTCGGAAGATGCCGGATCGTCTAAGCTCGGCTAAAGCCAACAGAAGCCCGGAATCAGCAGGCCAGGTCTACTTACTGCTGAAATGTGTTTGCGGCCAGATAAGGGACCGGCGTGAATGGGAGCAGCGAGAAATGTAGCCCCTATCTGCTGTGGGTCTTATTGTGCGTGACAGAGATTAGATGAGCAGAAATGTAATACCTCTGGAACGGAGGCAGAGGGACCTTTCTCAGGAAGTTTGTGTCTACGTCTGCAGGAAAACTCGGATAGGAGGAGAATTATTTAATAGTTTTGCTCTTTGCTCATATTTAGCATTAATGATTTGAACAAACCCCTAATGTGAAGTATTAAACTGCACTGTTTGAGCTACGTAAAAAAAAAATATACTGAACCTCAAATCATGTGGATTGTTGTGTGTGTGTATCGCAAAGTTGTGTGGTTGGAACGACAGTTCTCGACCTGTGGTTAGAAGCAGAGCTTTTGTTTGCATGACGTGGACTTGAGCAAAATAAGCAAGCTGACATTCAGTACAATCTATATCTTTCATTTCAAATATATATGAATTTCATTCACGTCTTTTAGTTTGTCAAGCGATTTAAAGTGCCGTTTTTGAAGAGTGTGCATGTGTGCGTGCACTAGTACGTAAGAATGATTTTACGTCTATGATTGAATCTGGAAATAAAGCAAAATAACTGATAATTTTTTATTAGTCTTCAGATGCTGTGTCCATTAGCTATAGCAAAAAATCCTGCATTCAATTATGCTGTTCCTATTATGCTTTTCCACTTTTTCAACTTTAGTTAGTGTGTAATGTTGTTGTTTGAGCATAAGAACGATTTGCAAGGTTACAAAGCTCAAAGTCCACTTCAAACGGAGATATTTTATTTAACAGAATCCACTTTTCAAGAACTACAACACGTTTTTTTCAGATCTTATGAAGTCCCAATGGTACTCATTTAAATAATCCCCGGCTACGGAATACGCAAAAAAAGGTGCGAGGCCTGATTGAGCTGAATGTTCCTGAACATTAAATCCAAACGTTTTTCTGTGTGCTGCACATTTTATAGAGAATAGCTTGTTGTCTGTTGCTTTTGTAAGCTCTCGCTTTTGTAAGACGGTTCTTGTGATCGATTACAGTTTAAATTACCTTAGTTTTCCGACAAATATCACGATTAAATGGTGGATAACATCGTATCTATAATGTATAAGATAACTGCAAAAAAAACATACCACTCTGGAACGTCCTGTGAAATCCGTGCTTTGCAAAGTCTGTGCATGAAGTCTGTTCTGGATGATCATCTTGTTTGTTAACATTGTCAGGGTCTGAATCGGGCTCGAATTGGTTTGAAATCGATGCCATCCTCAATATTTACACTAGAGAAGAACTTGCAGTTATGGAGGGGCGGGACATTTCCTGAACATATTCTGTGTGAATCCGCTGCCAATCACAACACACTGGGCCAGCTAACCAAGCGCTCTCGCGGTACTTTGATGTTGTAGACAGATCGTTTTTCACAGCGCCGCTTTAAGTTGAACACACCTTAAATCTGCAGTGGTCAGGTGGTACAGCGGCCACATGGTACAAGTTGTAGCTCTCAGAAAATTACGAGTTTACACACTATAATTTCAAGATCTACAAGCACGTGAAAGCTTTTTACAGTTCAGAATAGTTACGGTAATTGCGACATGGCATGAACGCAGCATTAGTGGCCGTTCACACAGCTGCGCTCATGTGCAAGGCACTAAAAAATACGTGAGACATGAGCGTAGCGGTCATACACGTCCGTCTAACGTGTTTACACAGAAAAACAATGGAAAAACCTGTTCTGTGTGAACGGCCCCTTAAGCAGCGAGTTACGTTGTGTTACTGGAAATACACCACAGAACAACCAGACAGGATGCTTTAGCAACAGAACAGCAGAATGCTAAAGCTAATCAGAAAACATTAGCTACTGAATAGCAGCACGCTAAACTACGCAGGGGTGTGTTTCTCAAAGCCAACTATGGTTGCAAGTTCCGTCGTAACCAACACAAATCAACAGAACTTACGACCATAGTTGGCTAATGATGCTTTTTGGAAACACATCCCAGAACAAGTTTTGTAACCATATAGTAACACATTAAAACCAGTCAAAACCACTTTGAAACCACATAACATGCTAAATTCAGTCAGAACACTTTAGCAACAGGATAGTAACATACTGAAACCTCCCAGAACACTTTTACAACCACATAGAAATACATTAAAACCAGTGAGAACACCTCAGCAACTGAATACCAGTATGTTACAACCGCCAAGAACACCTTAGCAACTGCATAGCAACCCCCTGGAAACCACCCACCACAATGTTAAAATCTAGTTATTCTTTTCTTGATTTCAGAGAAGCTTGGTCTGGTGTGACACACACTCACACACACTCACACAGACACGCATGCATGCGCACAGACACACACACACAGGTCTTTGTGTGATGTTTTGATTATCTTGCCTCTCTGAAGCAGCACATTACACAGAGAGGTCTGCATTTGTCAGTTGCTTTGTCATTGTTTTGATGGCTTGCCATGTTTATAGCTGCCATTTACCCAGCCAGAAGCAAAGGGCAAGGCAAGCTGGGATAGAGGAGGACTCAGTGGCCACTGCTCGCGGCCCAATGCACACTGGGATTACACCTGTCCATCAAAGGCCGGTCCCTGCTCTATAATTACAAAATCCTGCTCTTTTCCCATACATTTTACAGACAAAGAGCACTTCTGTCCCTTCCCTTGTGCAAACACACCCCTAACATGATCAGATTTGAACTTAATTTTCAGGCATTTTCATTTTATTTTACAGTGTATATATATATATATATATATATATATATATATATATATATATACACTGTATGTATGTATATATGAGTACACCCGTCACATTTCAGCAAACATTTTAGTCTTTTATCTTCTCAAGGGACAATACTATAGAAATGAAACTTGGATATATTTTAGAGTAGTCATTGTGCTGCTTGTATAGCGGTATATATTTACTGTCCTCTGGAAATAACTCAACATACAGCCATTATTGTCAAAATAGCTGGCAACAAAAGTGAGTACACCCTAAGTGACAATAGCTGTACGTAGTTTAACTATGCAAAGCCATATGTCCTATTCATCATGTTCATGTTTTTGTCATGTTTAGGACCATACAAATGTGTGTATCTTGTATTAGAGCAGTTAAAATTTGTGCTTAGAGTACAATTCTCTCATACTGACCACTGGATGTTCAACATGGCACCTCATGGCAAAGAACTCTCTAAGGATTTGAGAATTAGAATTGTTGCTCTCCACAAATGTGACCTAGGCTATAAGAAGATTGGTAACACCCTGAAACTGTTACAGGCCAGGTTCATACAGAGGTTTTCCAAGACGGGTTCCACTCGTAACAGGCCTCGCAAGGGTCAATCAAAGAAGTTGAGTCCTCGAGCTGTGCCTCAGGTGCAGAAGCTGGCTTCTAAAAACAGACGCATGAGTCCTGCCAGCATTTCTTTAGATGTTGCAGAAGCGGTAGGTCAGTGCTCGGACCATACACCGAACACTGCAACAAGTCGCTTTGCATGGCCATCGTCCCAGAAGGAAACCTCTTCTGAAGCTGGCTCACAAGAAAGCCCACAAACAGTTTGCTTAAAGCAACCTGTCCAAGAGCATGAATTACTGGAACCATGTCCTGTAGTCTGATGAGACTAAGATAAACTTGTTTGGCTCAGATGGTGTCCAGCATGTGTGGCGACGCCCTGATAAGGAGTACCAAGAACATTGTGTCTTGCCTACAGTCGAGCATGGTGGTGGTAGCATCATGGTCTTGGGCTGCATGAGTGCTGCTGGTACTGGGGAGGTGCACTTCATTGAGGGAAACATGGATTCCAACATGTACTGTGACATTCTGAAGCAGAACATGATGCCCTCCCTTCAGAAACTGGGCCGAACGGCATGATAACAACCCCAAACACACTGCCAAGATGACAACTGCCTTGCTGAGGAAGCTGAAGGTGAAGGTGATGGAGTGGCCAAGTATTTCCCTATTGAGCACCTGTTGGGGCGTCCCAGCAACAACCTGTGCAGCTCTGGTGAACTCCATGGCCAGGAGGATTAAGGCAGTGCTAGATAACAATGGTGCTCACACAACATGTTGACACAGTTTTGACATGTTCACTTAGGGTGTACTCACTTTTGTTGCCAGCTATTTTGACAATAATGGCTGTATGTTGAGTTATTTTCAGAGGACAGTAAATATATACCGCTATACAAGCAGCACATTGACTACTCTAAAATATATCCAAGTTTCATTTCTATAGTATTGTCCCTTGAGAAGATAAAAGACTAAAATGTTTGCTGAAATGTGAGGGGTGTACTCACTTTCGTGAGATACTGTATATATACCAAATTATTGTTATTATTTTAATTGGTTCATTGAAGTTAAGGTTAGAACATAATTCAGTTCCAATTCATCTGAACATAATTCAATGAAATTAACTGAACTTATATTTATGCACAGATTGTGTCCAATTAAGTGGTGAATAACTATATCATATCTGCATATATATACATAACGTTTTAACTTTTTATATGAACAAAACTCCTTTCAGTGCATTGATCAAATAACCCAATTCACAATCACTTTAAAACTGCTAACTTTAGCGACCCTGTTCAAACATATGATTAACTGTTTCATCATTAATAAATGTCCCTAAAAGTCCATACAAGTTATCCATACGAGTTTTTTTTTATAAATATTTTGAATGCTGAATTTAATGTCTGTAGTTGAATATAAATATGCCTTTGTTTATTGAAATAAATCAGTTGTTTGAGCATTATTTGTATATTATTATAGTGTTATTTACAGTAATATTTTGAAATATATATTTTTTATTTTGTATACATTAAAAACAATCTGCTTAGTAAATGTGTGTACGTTTATTTATTTATACAGTTTTAGATTTTATTAATTTTATTATTTCAACTTCAACTTATGCCGAGGCAACATTTCTCATGTTCATTTAAGTATTTCATCTAATATTTATATTTTATTCTGTTTTCTGCTTTAAAATATTTTTCATATTTTTAGTTTTCACTCACCTTACTACCCATAACATATCGCATTCCAATTTGTGTAGATGACTTGAGAATAGGTTGAAAGAGTGGATTTTTTTTTTTTTTTTTTTTTTTGTTATGGACACCACACAGTGAAATACCATCATGTATATGAATCTAAAATAAACTCAATGTGGGGAAAACATGGTAGCAGTAGTTCACCAGAGCTCTACCACACGGAGCACCTCGCCCACTCTGGTGGCACTTGGCACTCGCTCAACTAATTAACCCCGCTAATTGGCTGTGAGAATAGTGGATTATGGATTGAGAAATCCTGTTTGCCACAGCGATCTCCCTTGATGGAGTCTGCGGTGTGAGTGACAGAACGTGTGAGCGAAGGAACGGAGAGGACGAGAAAAAGAGGGGCTAATCTCAGAGGGATGGACCCAAGACGCTCATTTCATTTCTCTGTAATGACTCTTTGAAATCCCCTCTTTAAACCAGAGGCGTGGAAATGTAGTTCTGTCGTTTTACCCCTCGATGAGTCCTCTCTGAGTGCGCTTTATGGGCCGGGTTACTGTCTAATGACTGAAATTGGCCGCTGCTTGTAAAACCGGCCCGGGCAGAGACAGGATAGAGTGGGGGTGGCACAGTTCTCACCTTTATCTTTCCTGAACATCACCTTATCTGTCTGTCGTTCTGTCTGTCTATCCGCCTATCAGTCTATCTATCTATCTATCTATCTATCTATCTATCTATCTATCTATCTATCTATCTATCTGTCTGTCTATCTATCTATCTATCTATCTATCTGTCTGTCTGTCCTTCCGTCCGTCCGTCCGTCCATCCTTCGTTCGTTCGTTCGTTCCATCCATCCATCTATCTATCGTTCCATCCATCCATCCATCCATCCATCCATCCATCGTTTGTTCGTTCGTTCGTTCCATCCATCCATCCATCCATCCATCCATCCATCCATCCATCCATCCATCCATCCATCCATCCATCCATCCATCTATCAATCTACAGTGTTTCTATCCATCTGTCATCTATCCATCAATCGTCTGTCTCTCTGTCTGTCCGTCTATCTATCTATCTATCTATCTATCTATCTATCTATCTATCTATCTATCTATCTATCTATCTATCTATCTATCTATCGTTCTATCTATTGTTCTATCTATCGTTCTATCTATCGTTTTATTGTTCTATCGTTCTATCTATCGTTCTATTGTTCTGTCTATCGTTCTATCGTTCTATCTATTGTTCTATCTATCGTTCTATCGTTCCATCCATTCATCCATCTATCTATCTATCGTTCTATCGTTCTATCTATCGTTCTATTGTTCTATCGTTCTATCTATTGTTCTATTGTTCTGTCTATCGTTCTATCTATTGTTCTATCTATCGTTCTCTCGTTGCATCCATTCATCCATCTATCTATCTATCTATCTATCTATCTATCTATCTATCTATCTATCTATCTATCTATCTATCTATCTATCTGTCATCTATCCATCTATCGTCTGTCTCTCTGTCTGTCTGTCCATCCATCCGTCCGTCCGTCTGTCTGTCTATCTACAGTGTATCTATCCATCTGTCGTCTATCTCTCTGTCGGTCCCTCTGTCTGTCTGTCTGTCTGTCTGTCTGTCTCAAAACACTATAGCAACAATTTTGAAAGCTCTAACAACTGCCAAGAACACCCTAACAACCATACACAAACACCCTGGCAACCTTTAGTGAGTTGGTCGCAGTGGTCGGAGACCAAGGGTTAGTTCAATGTAGTTCTCAAAAACTTACAAGGGAGGCGGTTGCATTATGTGTAATAAAATAGATGTTGTGGCTGATATGATGGAGTAAGACGTGTGTGTGTGTGTGTGTGTGTGTGTGTGTGTGTGTGTGTGTGTGTGTGTGTGTGTGTGTGTGCGTGTGCGTGTACGTGTGGTTTTAATTTGCTGTACTAATGAACAATGTTGATCCACTTCTGTGGAGTGACTGGGATCGTGCTCTGCATGCAGATATGACTAAGCCGTTGACACAGCAGCGAAGAAACAGCGTGTCACTTCCTGTTAACCTTCCCGACACCTTGCGAAGCTCTACACAACTATCAGAGGAAAGCACTCTAAAAATGACACTACAGAGCCAAAAGGCAGGCAGATACAGCTGTTGTTTGATTAATTGAGTTCATTCTCTCCGCACCTTTATTCTGTTCATCATGGTAATGGAAGATGCTTGTACATCACTCACAGATGACTAAATATGTTTGGAAGAATAATGCAAAATATTGCTGAAACAGCATGAAATATGAATGAATGCATGTGTCTGTTTCAGAAAGATAGTGAAAGAGAGGAAATAAACTAGAGATGATGGCTAGAGAATCAATCTTCCTTTGTTATTTCTTCTAAGTTAGTTTTGTCTTCAAAACCTCTTCCTGCCAAATCCTTTTTTTATTGCTTAAATGCATCTAAATTAGATAAACAAAAGTAGTACTTCTAAATAAAAATAAAAAATAAAAAAAGTATGCTCGCTAACAATTACCAAATTTGACAATTTGATGATATATATTGTTTGTGATGATATGTTTGTTTGTAATTGTTTGTTCAGATGATTTTGTTAGGCAGTTGTATTATATTTTATAGATGTTTTAAAAGTAATATGTTCAGCAAATAATAAACAAATGTATATAAAAGCATGTTTTTGTATAGTGTTTTGTTTTCTCAAATAAGTATTTTTTATTTTTGCCTGTATGTTGATGGGAAGTATATAACAGACACATGAACTTTGTTCAAGGAACAGTTTTCTTCAGGTAGATGCTTTGTTTTGCTAAAACCGACATTTTATTAGAATAATCTGCTATTTGTGCAAAGCAAATATGACCCTGTTATATGTGAATGTCAGTACTGTACATCCTCCAGTAGAGGGAGCTCCTCTGCTGATGAATTTTACAGTCTTTCAAGAGCATGCATCAACTAATCTCTTGGGGAAAAAAGAAAAGAAAAATGTATCCACAGTGTTCATATTCTTGTCTGCACTGCAGGGCCGTTATTGATGGACAGGCTGAAGTTTTCACTGCCACTGTTCCACGGGGCTTTGGGAAAGAATGAGGGATTTGTTGTATTTGTGAATGTGGAAGTGGAGAAGGGGTGAAATTCATTTTTCGTCACATGCTTTGGTGCAACTGACCATTTATAGCTGGGCTGTTAATCAATCTCAGGCTAAGAGAGCGAAAATAATGGTGACTACACACACACACACACACACACACACACACACACACACACACACACAAGGGTCTTCAGGATGCCCACACCCCCCTATGTCCATAAGATTTTACAGGGTGGAACTGTATATGACCCTCAGGAGTTGGTAATAAACGTGAGGCCTAGTGGTCTCATAATAATGTGATTGTGACAGAATATCATGCTAAATTCTCCTCTACAAATATTGTAAAACAAGAACAAGAGTCTTTTATTTGATGTGGTTTTGTTTAGATGTCTGAATTGAAAGCTTGCATTTTTAAAGTCTGGTAGTAGGACAAACTCTGTACGTTTGATCTTCTCTAGTGCTAAATTGTCCCAAGTTGAGTCCCATTAGATACAAGTGGTATTTTGAACATTACCCTTTATAATTTTCTGCAAAGTTAAGCACAAATATGTGTGTATAATGACACCGCTGAGTGCTGTATATTTATATGAGAATACCCTCAAGTTTGAGAGTTCAAGCTGCTGTTCTATTATGTAAAACTACACACACAAAGACAGTTGTCGTGACCTCAAAGGCATCTATGGACCTCATTTTGAATGAATGAAGTCAAATAAGAAGCATTATAATTAGAATAGGATTCGACGCACAAGAAGCATTGGGTTGTGGGACTTGTTTTAAAGGGATAGTTCACTTTGAAATTAAATTTTGGTATGTTTTAGCTTACCTGAAGGGCATCCAAGATGTAGGTGTCTTTTTTTCCGCCGTAGTTTCAATTTTGATATTTTTAGGTCAAACCGTTCTTGTCTCTCAGTCATTTGATGCAGGTCTGTGGTCACTGTCTCAAAGAGCATGCACAGAGTCCAAATTAAAACAATTCCCCATCGTCCAAATTAAACAATTCCCCATCGTAAGTACACATTGATGGCCTAAGACACGAAACGAGCGGTTTGTGTGAGAAAACGAACAGTATTTATATCGTTTTTACCTCTTATAACACAACCACGTCCAAGTGATCTGAGGGCGCGGGCGCTTCCTGCTGTGTGACGTGTGCGCAGACTGGTGCATAGATATATATACACTAGATAGTGTATAGACCTGCATTATATGACTGACAGACAAGAACGGTTTGACCTAAAAATATCAAAATTGAAACTACTGCGGAAAAAAAGACACCTACATCTTGGATGCCCTTCAGGTAAGCTAAAACATACCAAAATTTAAAGGGGTCATGAACTGGATTGTTTTATTATTTTATAATGTTGCCTGGGGTGCCCTTTTAATGTTAGTATGATTTTTACATCAAAAATTGTCATAATTTATAAATAAAAGCCATTTTTCCAAGCCTGATTTCAGCCTCAGGTTTGAACGCTCCGTTTTAAGGGGCGTGTCTGCTGTGAGACTGCAGTGCAATCGCCCACTGCTGTGATTGGCTGACATGCTTGCATATGAAATAGCTAGTATTACATGAACTCTCTCGAAAACTTTTACTACGTTTTTACTATTACAGCTATCGAGATTAACAAATCGTGAAAAGTATCGTTTAAAGCATTATATTTAAATCTATTCCATCGCATGAAAGGTTGCAGCATGATGAGCACTGAGCAGATGACAGACAGTTTGTTGATCGCGTGAATAAAGATCTTATCATTGCAACGCAATTTTTGCACTCTCACAAATGCTTACACCAAATCACAATGCAAACACGATGTGAATACACAGTAAGAGCTTCGTTGTGTAGTGTAACAGTGTCATTATTTCATCACGAGTTTAGTAAGTGTCCAGATAAGCTCTCACGGCTCGCGCTGTGCTGTTTGATTGACAGCTTGGGCGAATGGAAAGGGATCGTTCTTTGATCGCTTTCTGTATATAATTTAATAACAGTTTAAAAAAGATTATTTTCATAATACTACGAGAAATTATGTGAAGTTGATCGTTTAGTCACTGATGCATAAACAGTATTGAACGATTTTAAGAGAAATATCTGAACTTGAATAATTACACATCAGAAATCACTGATCGCAGATCAGGCATTAGAATACACATGGTTACTTACATGTTGCTGGCAGATCCGTCGGGAAATTGTGATTGACTGATTTAATAAAGTTTAACCATGCTGGAATCCGAAGGAAGCATGCAGACTGTCTTCTTCCACAAACAGGCGCTGTACAATATTTAGTAAACAGCATGTTTATTGCTTGGAAGTAGCTCGATCCGGTTTAGCAATCATCATGTCGTCCTATGTTATTTAGCATGTTTGGGCGAATCGGTGGGCGGGGCTAAACAGGCCGTGTTGAAGTAGGCGTTGATCTTCTTTTGTGGAGGCGGTGTTTTATCCTCTTTGACGTCATTGTTCCCCACTTTGAAAAACGAGTCGTTTGCTGAGCCTGATGTCTATAAAAGCTTTTATTGGACTAACAAGGTAGTTTTCAGTTCTGAAACTTACAGGATATTATTATAGTATGATGATCTCTTATATGTCAAAAGCTCAAGGAAAATTTGATTTCTCAGTTCATCACCCCTTTAATTTCAAAGTGAACCATCCCTTTAATGAATCTGTTAGTTTTGGATGATTCTTTGAAATTGATAGTTGAAGCACCATAAACATTAGAAGTAGCTTGTAGCATGTAACTTCATCAACATTACTTGCTCTGTAGATTTTGAAAAATAAGGGTACATTTACATGACAACAATGTACTAAAAACTAACATGTTGACAATGTTGTCACAACCTAAAAACGCTGTATTACTCATGCCAGGCCAGTAGTTGGCGATGTCACTTTGAAAAGAAACTCTACACGGCTATAGATTGAACACGTAATACACGTTCATGACGTCACCATTTTCACAAATTCACAGTTTAAACAGAGACGATAACGATATTGTTTTTCAAAAACTTGCATTTTCAAACCCTCAAAACACCATTACCGTGTAAATGAGCGTTTTTTTGTTGAAAATGGTGTCGTGTGAACGTCTTAGTCTCAGTCTTTTTCTCTAGTCCCCCAGTTTAAAAAACAGAATCATTTGATTAATATAGCCATATCCTCTTGCTGTGAGAGTGTATGTATGTATATGTTTGTGTATGTGGTGCGTATGACTTTAATTTCTCCATGTCACCCACTTTCTCCCACATCCATCTTGCCGCCTGAGGATGAAGCATCCACAACATCATCTGAGTCTCTAAGTTAAACCTCTCGGGAAGACACGTATGGGTGTTTTTCAAAAACACATCCTCATCCGCATGTTTTCACACCCAGCATGCCGCCAGATTTTCCCCCCCGTCCACCGTTCTGTATGGTGCTGTTGCCGTAGCAACACCGTTCGTGTTTAAAGAGAGTCATATATTTACTTAATGTTGCCCTCATATCTTCAGCATGTCCATTAGTCTTTCTGAGGGCAACAGACTCAGAATTTACTACCTCCCTCACTGGGGACTAACAATTTGTAAATGACTTCTTTCTTTTCCCTCTGCAGTTTTGCTCTCTTTTTTGCAGTTTTGAAATTAAAATTGGTGTTTTGTAGCAGTCCGTGTCTGTTAGCTTTAGTTTGAGGTCATCTATATGCTAGTGTAGGCTACTCAACATTTACTTTCAGCAGATATACACATTTAAAATGTAAAGTCTTTCTCTTCAGGGAAAAAGGACCAAAAATATTGATGACTCTGAACTCAATCATTTTGTCCAATCAAATGCTCTCTAGAGTCAGAATTCAGAATGTGCCTCCCCCTAATTCTATAGTTGTCAAGTCACCTTTATTTATATAGCGCTTTATACAATACAGATTGTTTCAAATCAGCTTTACAGTGAAAACAGAAAAAATATACATTTCGGCTGGTGTTCAGCTGAAGCAAATTCAATGTTGATTCAGTTCCTTTGTAAAGATCATCAATTATTAAAATTAGTTCATTTCATCCATAAATCAGTTGTGTCCCAAATAACATACTATACATTATGCACTCAACTCTCTTGTGTATGAATTTTAGAAGTTTATTTTGTCATCCACCATCAGAGCCTGATTAATTAAATGTTCAATATATACAAATACAAAATTGTATTGTGTCTACAACACACTTTTTATTAAATGAAATGGCATGAAATAGTGCGCAAGTATGCAAAATGGGATCCATTTCTTTTCTTTGCAATAGCTAGTAGCAATGGGTGGGACAAACTAAATGTGGAAGCTTCCCAGCAAGCAATAGCTGCCATTTCACCATCTAGGTTAACTATAGACCCCATCCAGCTATGAGTAACCCAAATCTAGCCAAGATAACCTTGAATTGGGTTATTTGAATTGGCAAAATAACTTGCAAGGTGTTTGGTTTCATTTCTTTGAGATGTTCTATGCGTTCTATCTTGGGCTATGATTAGACATCTCTTAAATTGTCACTGACAGCCCAAATTTCGGCTCATTGTGGGAGAGCAGTTTGGTTCTGTTGTGTCAATGACAATAATTTCCTGCCCTGCTGTATTTTTTCTTTCATTTAAAAAGCATCAAAACCCAGAATGCAGGTTTACAACGAATTACAAAAAATAATGAAATATATAGTTTATAGAAAATGATGGAAGCCTGGTACCCAATTGGAGATGAGCAAACATGATGCTCCCTAAACACCTCTGATTTTCTCAATAACACTCCTCATTTGTATCTGCCCCAAATCTTGCATCATAACATCATGGCATTAGCCGATTCCTGTCATTATGGTTGCCGATAAGGCTGCTTTTTAGGGCATGATTATATCCTCGGGAAAAAAGGCTGGCAGCTTCTCCTTTACCACTGCAAACTAATCAGCCCCCCAAAAATTACTTATTGATCTCTGGTTGCAGTGTGCGGAGAGGGATTTAGAGTGGCTGGGTCATGGCAGGAGCCCTGTGTGTGTGTGTGTGGGGGGGGTTATACCAGACTGTTTGAATAAAGACAGACCTTTTATGTCATAGGATCACCGAATATGAATCAATTTTAGACAAAACTCCTTTTAATAGCCATTTACCCCGGAATAATCATTGTAACATTCCGATTTAGGACAAACCAAATTGAGAATCCACTTGGCGCTAATATCAATTTTCACAAGAGTACGGGGCATCGAAATGGATTTTTCAGACATTATATTGTGGCTACGTTTCCAAATAACTGAATATTTATATTGCCAATGGAGAAAAACCAGAGAACTGTGGAAAACTTAATGAACAGCCTCCAGGCCGCAGATCAATACAGTCATTACATTTATGTCTACAAGTAGCTTGTTATTTTGATTTAAGAAGCTGGTTTATTTACATGTACATATTTTATTTGTTCATGCAACAAGCATGAGGGTGGTTTTGAGGGCATGTTACAGTATGTGCAGACAGTGTTTGGGTCCGTACTGTCTCTGTGTCAGGGCTCATTGATCCAGACTGTGGGAGATGAATGGATTAATTACAGGCATAGTGAGCTGTGGGACTAGAGGCAGCCAGGCAGGAGACGTATTCCGAGGGGCCGGGACGGAGAAAAGCCGTTACGGGCAAATTGAACACTGTTAATGAATGTAGTGTTGCCTGTGGCTCCATCGCTGGTCCCTGGGTGTGAAAACTGGGGCACACATTCCTCTGCCGCCCCCTGGGATCAGGAATGAAGGATGGGTGACACCCCAGAGGTCTCCTTCCAATACTAAACATTAAAAAAAAAAAGCATAACCAGAAATATCAAAAGATTTGTTTTAGTTACAGTTAGGTTTATTCACCAAATGTACAATGGTTTTCTTTGAAGTACCATGGAATGCCATATAAAAACACGTTTGTTTTTATGCTTTTAGACATTTTATGCTTAAATGGTAAGTTCACCCAACAATGAAAATAAGTAATCAATCAATTACTCACCCTCATGTCATTCCAAACCCAACTTTTGTTAATCTTCAAAACACAAATGAAGATATTTTCATGAAATCTGAGAGATTTCTGTCCCTCCATTGACAGCTATGCAGCTACCATTTTGGATGCTTCAAAAAGTTCATAAATATATCGTAAAACTAAACCATATGAAATTACAGTAGTAATTTAGTCCAAATTCTTCATATGATGAACAGATTTAATTTAGGCGTTTTTTATTCACATATAAACATTGATCAGTGAACATAAACAGAAGCTCAAATTTTCTTGCTTGACGTGCGAGAAAAAAACTCATTTTTTCAAATATACTGCCTAACACACGAGAATGAACCTCATTGGTTCTTGCTGAAGTTCAAAAATGCTGCATAACACAATAATTAACCTCATTCGTTTTTGCTGAAGTTTAAACGTCCTGCATAACACACGAGAATGAACCTCATTGGTTCTTGCAAAAGCTCAAACGTGCTGCGTAACACGAGAATGAACCTCATTGGCTCTTGCTAAAGCTCAGACACAAAGAGTTGATATTGTGCCATAATTAAACAAAAAAATTCAGCATTTTGCAAACAAACTCGATCTGCTTTGCAAAGGAAAACTCGACTTGCAAACAAACAGAAAGCAATGTGCAAGTACAAAGGTCAATTTGAGCGAAAACGCAGTGGAGTAACATATGCATTGCGTTTTGCAAATAGAAATAAATGAGCCTAGATCATATTTCTCAAATAAATACAAACCATCCTACAAATTGCATGTAACCTTTGAACAAATACCAAATCTAGTGCATACAAATGCATATCTGTCTGTTATGATTGTGAGACACTTGGCTTTTTATGAGATCTCTCGGCTCGATTTTCACACAAATGTGTCCAGGCAGATTTTCTCACAAATGCAGTTGAGCAACTTCCTCTTCTAAAACAGTAGATGGCGCTAAGATAGGGGATTAATTTAGCTCTAGTCTCCCGGGAGAAGCACTGATTTGAAATTTGCCTTTCCCTACAGCTAAGGAAAATGACCGGTGAACAGGTGTGTTTCTGTCTTAAGCTGAAAACTCTGCCATTATATGTATAAAACGTGTCTTTGGACTAAACCGCTCAATTCATATGGATTACTTTTACGATCTCTTTATGAACTTTTTGAAGCGTCAAAGTGGTAGTTGTATGAACATTCAATGGAGAGACAGAAATCTCAGATTTTATTTAAAATATCTTCATTTGTGTTTCAAAAATGAACAAAAGTCCTTACAGGTATGGAACGAAATGAGGGTGATTAAATGATGATTATTTGCAAAATGATTTACATTTTTGGGTGAACTAACCCTTATAGCAACTCATAAATGTGTAATACAACAGCATAAGTGATTCATTGTGATGTCACTTAGTGGAGCTGAAATGAAAGTGAGATATATTGAGACGACAGAGAAAGAAAAGTACTTTCTTCTTCATGTTGTTGCCATAATGAATATGCATTGTATTAGGCAAACTTCTCATTTGTTAGTGTAAACCCTATACATTTTGAAATAATACATTTCCAGTGACTCAATGCATTTAAATGACCTTTAAATATGTAATATGAACCCGCTCTCTAACTTGAGACTGAAAGCTAAAATGGTGAACTGACTTGTTTTTGTTCAGATCACCCATAGCTGGTTTACATCTCATGTAAAATTAATGCAATCAGATAAATTCAAATAATCTGCATTTATAACCATATTCTGATAAACCTGAAATGAATGGAATAGTTGCAGTGGTATCCATTTTGATGTTTTTATAATATCCATGTTTTTATAGTGTTGCATTCAGCTTGTGTCTTTGCTACAAATATACTCAGAACAGCATAATAAAGGACATGGCTTGGACAGGGAAGAAATGTGTGCCAGAACCTATTAAACCAACCTCGATCTAGCTGCCATAAAAAAAGAAAGAAATGCACAATGAATAATTGAGTTCCAATGAGTTGTGGGTCTTCTGTTTATCCAATCACGGCACATTAAAAATGAATGATTAATCAATTATTGCTGGTGGGGATTCTAGGTTCTATCAAAGTGGCTGCCCTTTTCTTTATCCATCCATCGTCATAGCTTAGCTTTGGTTACTGTGTGTAACTTAATACAAGTTTAGCTATTAAAGACCCTATGGATTAAAATATAGTTTGTTTGCTTGCACATGCTGTTTATATAGGCTAGCATACTGGTGTTCTGTGTATTGAGTATGTACAATTCACACATATTTGGTCCAATAAAATGGTTTCTAGAATAATAAATTATAAACCACTTGCCTCTGACTAGCAATAGCAAATGGAAAAGCAAGGTTTGATAGATAGATAGATAGATAGATAGATAGATAGATAGATAGATAGATAGATAGATAGATAGATAGATAGATAGATAGATAGATAGATAGACAATACATACAAGACAGACAGACAGACAGACAGACAGACAGAGATAGATGGATGGAAAGAAGGAACTGCTGGAATTTTGTCTGAACAGGGAACATAAGCCACAAAAACACATACACAGATGTGTGCACACACGCACACACACACCCCCAAGCCGATTCCAGTCATTACTAGACACATACACAGATCCAATCCCGATCCCAGACAGCCATACCGTCCTAATATATCAGCTCTATTGATTTCCCTGCAAACAAATAAGACTGTTTTTTGGAGCAGTGGAATATGCGAGTGCACTCAGGAGGTCATGAAATCATCATAGCGACCTTGGGTTAATCGACTCCTTTCACTTCATGCACATTTTATTTGATTTATTTATGGCCATTTATAAAAAGAAAAAAAAAAACTGGCTTGGTTTTCTAATAAAAAAAAAGTGTGCTATCAGTGACATTCCATCTTCAGAGCCATAGGAGGTCCATCTTTTAATTCATTCTCTTTTTCCTGCTATATTGCGATACCTAGTTCCAGACTACAACCTTGTACTGCTGGACAGCGATAGCCACCATCTGATCCCTGTTTCATTCTATCAGGAGGTCAGCACTGCCTTCTTTTGTCGGTGTGTGTGTGTACTCAGTGTGAGGGAGGTGAAAGCTCTATGTTTGTTGACATAGAAGATGATGTGATCTGGAATTTCCTGGAACTGTATGAACCATTGTCAGTATCAGTCACCTCTTCACCTACAGTGGGTTTGCTTCTTTTATTAACTGAGCTATTGAAAAGAGATGAAAAGAGTAAAATAAAAAGGAGGCATGTTTTATAAATGGAAAGATTTACCATTTTAATTGAAATGTTATGTAACTTGAATTATTTTGTCAATGTTATTTGGTGTACGCTCTGACATAACATATTTGAATGGAAAAATAAAGACAAAAGTAATTGTGGTCATTTTTTTTTAAGATAACACATTATACATTGATGATTTTTCAATGTAACTAGGTATGACTACATCTGTCTTATTCACTTAACTTGTTTACAGATAGATTGATAGATAGTTGACTCTTGCTTGATGCTGGTGTGTTTTTGCGTAACAATTACAGTAAAATGATTATTCTAATTCAAGACAGTTTTGAAAGTAAAATATAAAACCACTGCTAGAAACGCATTGTAATTGAATTTTTGACTCAAAAACCTTCTAGTTACTGAGATAAAGCCTTCGTGACAACTAGTTCCCGTCATGCTAACAGAAAAGGAACATTTAGCCTAGCACAAATGTGTTTTTAATTGTACCATATGTACTCGAACCAAATCATCCTTTTGCTTTTGCCTGCGCCTGCACTAAAATCTGTTCCTATTTCTAGCACAATTGCTTAAAACGGAAGCTTTCTAATGGTGTCTTTAGATTGCTGTTGCGATCAGCCATCAGGATTCACAGGGGGTTCCGTCAGAGACTGTGGTTGTAAATCGTTCACTTTAAGTACTAATCCTGCCAGAGATTGTGTTTGAAGTAGTCGAAGTAATGTATGGAAACAAATTCAGCTTGTTCTAATAATCACAGCTTCAATTGCACATTACTCCACACTAACCCGATTAGCGTTGACATGCGCGCTATCAGGACAATAAATGCACTCTGCTTTGATTACAGCCGTCTTGCTTTGTGATTAGTCTTGATCTCTGTCACAATTGTGAACTGTTTCGTCTTAAATGCTGTTTTATCCTTCAGTGATGTGTGAAGAGAGTTATAGAGAATGTTGCACATTGATTCTGGAGGCTTTAGCAGCCATTACATCTCATCATTGCTGCTGATTTTTAAATGTGAGAATAATAGATGTAGAATGATAGGAATTAGTGTAGTGTAACTATTAGTTGTTGTATCATGAAGGCAATTTAGGCCTATTTTTTTCTCTCATTTTCTGTCTCGTTATTTCAGGGTTGGGGTTTGTAGACATCTGCTTTGTTTGATACTTGCTTTGCATCTTTAAAGTTCCTCTTGTCTTTGGTATTTTCCCATGTTTGAGCTGCTACAACCAAAGTTTCAGGTTTGATCCCTAGTTCCTTCCTCGTTCCAAAGCACCCAATCTCATGTTGCCCCATGGAGACTGTCCCTGCAATTAGTGTGCTATAAAATGCTTTGGATAAAAAGCATTAGCTAAATGGCAAGCAATTAAAGTCCATCCTTTAGCAACAATTTAATGGTTGGACGTTATTGAGTGTGACAAAACATGTTTTGTGAAGACAATGTTTTAGTCTACATGAAAGTGAAGAGCAGCTTTTGGGGTTGAAAACCTTAACAACCACAGCAATTGAAAACCTCTCACTTCCCTATGTTGGGAGAAATAGGTGGTATTTAAGAAATAGGAGTTCAATACAATTGAAGCACAATGAACAGAATTTGTAGAATACTGTTGTACAAATTCTAGTCCTTGGTTTCCTTTTTTTTTAAAAAAGCAGAGGTTACAGTAAGGCACTTACAATGAAAGTAAATTCATGGGTCAATTTTTCAGAGGACAATAGCAAAAATGTAAGGCTTATTTTATGAAAACGATTATTCGGTTAAAATTTGTACATTTAACTCATTGTTTTTATGGTTATTTTCATTGTCATGTCAACAATGTTCAGCATTTTTTTTTTCACTCCTAAAAACTTGTTACTTGTTGCAATAAGTTAGTTTATATGTCTATGTGGCGTTTTTAATATGATTTAAGACCAACCATGTGCAAATTCATAAGTCAACACCATTGCTGAGAATTTTCTCTTTCAAACTGCTGTGAACCAAAGACAGTCTCAAAATTGCGGTTTAAAATCGCTGGTGTTTCTGACGTCACAAACTAAGGTCAACGAGTGATCGTCAACGAGTGGATCTCTGAGCTGGTGTGAGTGAGGGGAGACGGGGCTAATTTGCATATTCATAGAACCGCGTATACTAAATGAGGCAAGGGTATAGAGTTACATTCAAGCTATTTTAAGGCATGAAGAAATTTCTTTTTTTTTATACAAGATTTAACATTGAAAATTCAGTTTAATGTAATTTACGTTGAAATTACTTAAACATCCAAGTTGATTGTACTTGAAAATTTAAGGAAGTAAATTTTTTTTTTTATTATTTTTACAGTGCAGTAACACGCATATTGTCTCGTGGCAATATGCAAAATCAGAATTTACTAACTTGCCCCAATCACTTCCATTCTAAGTTGCTCATCGTAACCCAGAGTTTTGCATTTTTTTATTTTTTTTTATGAAAATGGACAGTGGCAAAAAAAAAAAAAATTATGTTGTAATCAAACATTACTAAAAATATTCCATTAATGTGCAAATAGTTGCTATGGTATGATTGGTATTGTAGTTCTAGAGTGCATTGTTTTCTTTCATCCAGTGCCATTCAACAATCCAGTGTAGCCAATGTGTAGTTTTCTTTTGATTGTACTCGGAAATTTAAAAACAAACTATTATGGACATTTTTATTGTCTGAAATTCCTCTATAAATACATTCATGCATTACTTTATATTATTAGTTACATTGTATAATGAGTAATGCAGTATTTCAAATATTAATTGCAGCATGTTTTTTGCTTCAGTTTTACATGTAACGTTCCCCTGAACTGCTGAAGGGCATCTCATATTTAGAGGTTCTGTATGTGGCACCTGATCTCAGCTCATGTGGAGGAAATTTTCCACTGATGGAAATAGACTGCAGGAGAAGGAAAGACCACAGCAAACCCTTGCCCCAGAAGACACTCGCGGCTTCTAAATGGCTCAATTTACCTTCGCCGAGCTCCAGAAGAGCACAGCCCCGCGCCACACAAGCGGTTACGGCAAAAATCAATAAGTATTCTCAGTACAAGGAACCTTATTAAAACCGGACCCCTTTTTTTCTCTTTCTCTGTATGTTTAGAAGAAACACTCACCCCTAGAAATCATTAAAGTCCACAGCAACAGATCTTCCGTGTTAGAGCTGCAACCATCCATTTTGTGCTCATTTCTGCTTTGGGCTTTTGTGATTGTGTGGACAGTAGGCCATTACTACTAGTTTAGTGGTACATTCTGGGTAATTCTATTACCGTCGTCCAGATGAGTTTCTCTGCAGGCGTTGTTGGGTTGGCTTTGGACACAGTGGCTCTGGAGAAATTCGTTTGATGGAAATCCCCTTCCTCAACAATAGTTAAACCAGCAGCCATCACAATGTGGGTCATAGTAACTTACCGTGGCCTTACGAAATCTTTTACACAAGATTAAGAAATCAATGTTCACATTTTGTTTCTTGACACATAATGGGATTGTCTTCAGTGAATTATACGGCCATCTGGCATTTTTACAGTCGCACAACCCCAGGTTGGTACGACCCTAAGATTGAAAGTGGTTGGTTCATCCTTCAACTAAACTGCGACAGAAATTTCACTCTGCAGTAAGGAATGGCGCGTTTTTTGCTATTATATTTGATTAAATTTAAACTGAGACCTTGGATCTGGTTGTCTTTTATATACCACAATGGCATTTGGCCTCCATGTACACAGGCAGCCGTAACACTGAAATACATCCACACCATTACGAGCTTCATTTTACATTCCCCCAGCAAGCCATAGAGATAAAAAGCCACAGGCTTTTTGCTCTATCCTTAGTGTGAAAATGACCTTTTGCAATTTTATATCCGCAGCGTTAACGGCCCACAGTAAAGTCTCAAGGCCTGTGCTTCCGCATAGATGTGCATGTGTTGTAAAAGGAAACGAATAGCACGGTTGACCCAGGGCTTGCGAGGAGCTGTACACCCACACGCGATCCCTGCACACCCCCCCCCCCCCAATCAGAGTGCAAACTATCAGTCATAATAACCTGGAAGAAAGGGAAGGCAAGATTCCTCCATGGATTCTCCAGAAGGTTTGTTTACGAGCGATGCAGAGCATGCATTTTTTATGTTGTGGACCCCGTATACTTTTGATTGGTTTAATTTTTAGTCAGCGAGTTGTGCCTTCGGCCAATATTCCTTTTGAAATATTTGAAGAAATTCAAACTTGTTGTCTCCTTGTATCTCTGCAATTATTATTCCCATTATCTCAGTGGCAGTTCCGTAAACTTCCTGAAATGAAGGCTGTTCCAGAAGGTAGATAATAAAATGATGCTGCTTTATTAACTCAAACGGTCAAGGTCATGGGTCATAATACATGAAGTGAAAAAAAAAAAGTGTATACCTTGAATGCAATGTAAGTTGCTTTGTATTTACATAAATGTCAATGCTAAATATTAGATGCCTTTTTATGACTAGAAGGCAGCTTTGCATGTATATGGAAATCCCATATTTAATTAAAATATCACAAAATGCCTCCATCTCATTAGAATTGACCATTTCACCCAATTTATGTGTGCCAATACTTATGTCGTCTGGGTTAATATTGCGTTTGTTTAGCAACATGTGCTAATGCCACACTGTATTGAAATCAACTACTGTATGAGGGTTACTGTGACACACAAAAGGAGGGCTGATTGGTAAATGTACTGTATGTGTAGGGAGTTGGCAGGTATTGAAACAGAACTGCTGTTGTCAAATTAAAGAAAGATTGAAATAGGTGTTGAAAAATATGAAAATCATTCCACCCTCATCTGACAGCACAAATATCTTACAATCAACAGATGTTTCTGGCAGACAAGAGAAGACAACTTTTGTTTCTTTTCATCTTTTTTAGAAGATGTCTTGGTATAGAATCCCATGATGGGACTCATGTATACATGTCAGAAGTGCATGACATATTTTGTTTTGCAGTTATGTCTGTATAGAAGTTTTATTTTAACTATGCATTTAGATTCTGCATTAGCCTACTTTGCACCATGTTCTAATTTTCAGTAACTATTACTTTTGTAATGCTTTCATGCTATGAATTCTTTTTAACATTTATAATATGAAATTATCTTGATAGCAGAAATTATCGAGGTAATTCCAGTTCACTGAACATAATAGCATATAATAATTTACTTACAGACAAACACATGAATTAGACCTCAGGGTAAGTAGTACCAATTTTCGTACCATCTTTGGGTGGAAAAGCAGGTCACTGTGACTTTGCCAAGTAAGACATGTTCCTGGATCAACATAATGGTCTCATCCTGGAACAACAATTCCTGAAATAGTCTGAACATTTAGTCCAAACACTATACCTTTAAACCTAACGCTAACCATAAGTTATCCCTAAAATCAGAGGGAAATGATTAGTGAATAACATTGATGTAGAAGCACCTAACCCTGGTTGTCAGCCTAAACTTGACTTGTCCCTCAAATCTGATTGAATGATTGGAATGTTGTTACAATCCAGGATCCAGTAACACTTGATGAGATCACGTTTACCGGAAAAGCAGGTGGGAACAATAAAGAGTCCAAATTCTTAAATATAAATCTGCTTCAAATCTTGGTCTAAATGCTGTTATATCATAAACTAGCATAAATAACTGCATATTAAATACACAAATAGCTGAATGGTTCTTAATCTGTTGCTATGTGGCTGCTAAAGTGTTTTTGCCTTCTTTCTAGGCAGTTCTTTGGAGACGTTTCTGCAGGTTTTAGTCCAAAGTTATGAAGGCGTAACATGGTCAGAGTTCTTTGTAACCCTTTGCTACGTGGTTGCAAATGTTCTCTGAACGTTTTTAGCCTGTTGCGTAGGTTTTCTAAGTGTTGTAGCCCATTTTTATATTGATCTAGCTTTATGTCTGTGTGTGTGTGTATATATATATATATATATATATATATATATATATGCCAGGAAAGAATTGTAATCATGATTGCTTAGAAAAGTAATTGCACACCTGGGTTACGCCCCAAATTTGAATATGTAGGGTTTTATGCTTTGAAACTATTTTTTTTTTATCCTTTTATCCAAGCATTACTGGCCTAATTAAAATCAAAATAGGGATCTTGGCAAGGATAGGGAATATTTAGGACAAGAAACTGACGGAGAAGAGGTATGTTCTTCAGTCCTTTTGCCAGCTGCTAATCACAAATGCCGTCAAGAGTTGTAAATCGTCCAGTAATCTGTCTCAATGTGTGGGGTATTGAGATATTGAGATGGTTATAACGTCTGCCAAGAGAGCTTTAGTTTCTCCTTTAGCAGTTCTTGAAATCGACTGAATGGAGAAATGAGGATGAAAGCTGAGATGCAGAAAGAGGGTGAGAGAAAGAGAGAATAGGGAGTGTTTTGGGAAGGCGCCAGAAAACTGATTTGATGACAATGTAATGATTTCTTATGTAAATGACCAAATCAGCAGCCTTATTTAATTGGCCCAGCTGTGCTGTAGTCTTTTGTGGTGTGCTAACCGCTCTGAAAATCTGTCCCTTGTGTTTCCTGTCTGCTCTAAAGAGCTAGCTTCTGAGAATTGCCGCGTCTTGCTTGTCTTTCTTGCAACGTTCCCACCTGCTAATTTACATATTCCTTGCCTGATAGTCGTCGAATAAGAACCCCAGATTTTGGCTTTTACAACCCAATCCAATAAACTGCTCTCAGAATAGCAGCATTCATGAAGTCTTATTGACTCCCTTTTGCATAAATAAAAAGATTGATTCTGCAATAACAAGCTCAGTGACGACTTGTTGGTGTTTTTGAATCATTAAAGCATTTGCCAGAGCGGCCGACTGATGCTGTCAGCGTTAGCCCAGTGTCAGCAGGCACTGGAGAACTGTAACACAAATGGACATCATATGGACAAGTCAGTCACTGTATTTACATTTTATATCCAAGATGCTTGGGGCTTTTGTGGTGTATTCATTGAATAATTGGCCTTTCGTACCAATTATTTGTGTCCTTATCTAGCTTCCCAACGTTAAGTGTCTACATCCTTCTTTTGGTGTGCTCTGTATACCAAATAACCTCATCCAAGCTATCCCCATCCATTTCATTATTTGACCGGGTTTAGCAGTGTGCAGTGCTACATTATACCAGGATTGCGTAAGGCTGCAGAGGGACCAATTAGGCAGTAGAGACGGCAGAACGAGTCTCCATTCAGCTGCAGCTATAGCATGGGATCAATGTCGAGAAAAAGGCAAAGCCTCGTTGTAGCAGAAAAGTTGGCGGAGAAGGCAGTTATGTTTTTTTTTGAAGTTTTCTGAGAAGGGCCGGACTATTGACGAAATCGTGTGAAGTGAGAGTTCAGGCATTGGATTGAGTAACATTATAAATATTTTATTCAAAAAGGGTGGGTTTATTGAAGCCAAGCATTGATAGATGTCATTACAAACATCACAAAAAAAAAATAAAAAAAAATATATATATATATATATATATATATATATATATATATATATATATATATATGTTCTGGTAAAGCATCGAAGGCTTAATAATTAATCTTTTTGAATATTTCAGACTTGCTTAATGAGCCATGCAGACGTTATTATGTTTCCCATTTCAAATGCGCTGTCATAGCCTTGAAGATATTATGTTATTTATTCACTGCAGGTCCAAGTGTTGCTTTGTAAATACCAATTACCGCGTTGAGCGTATTGCGGGGCGCTTTGTACACCCATATATATCTACATAACTGTTTATTTCAGCTCATTTCCACATCTCTCCATTTCTAATACACCAAGCTCCTACATTTCCATTCACATGTGCTATTAGCCAAGATTTGTGACTGAGTCTTTGAAAGGCCATTTTGTGGTTCTGCTGTTTTTGTGGCTCTGAAACTGACAGTAACTATCATAACTACTTGTAAATGTAGCATTTTAATGATAGCCTTAGGTATTTACGAGCTGTGGCTAAATTAAGGCCTCGGTGTCGGCCGTAATGTTTTGTGCTAAGATACGCACAGATATGCACACGTTGCCACTGTTCCATAATGGCTCCTCTGAGAACCGACCGAAAGTGCAGTTTCAGCACTCGCTAATGAAACAAATCGAACAGGTCAGTCGTATACCGCAGCCTGTCTATTGTTCACCTCGACTCAGGTCAGGGCTGAAGGCTCTTAATTGTATCTCCAGGTTCCTGATTTTGGTTATCTTTTGGTCATGGCCTGCTTCTCTTTATTGGGTACTTCATAAACCCCCTCAACCAACTCTCTGGTGTTGGGTCTGCACCGCATTGCGAGGGTTTTGAATCAATACCGGACAGTCGTTAGCTGAATTTGTTGCCGTGGATGCTCATAAGGCAACAATTACAGCTGCAATGGAAAGGTTTGGGATGGGGGTGGTAGAAGCTAGGAGTCAGGGGTGGATGGGGGTGATATTGTGCCCTGGGGGAGGTTCATGTCAGACATTCAGGCCCTGGTTTCATCAGAGAGTGTGGGGATCCATACTGTCTGTGAACGGGTTGGGGCCGGATAGAGGTGATTTGTAGCCCAGAGGCGTCAGGTCACAGGTGGGGTGTAAGTACGGTCAGAGGGCTTTATCCCGGGTCACTGGAGCCCAGAGGAATCCACCCACTATCAAATGTGTTGGCTTTTATGAGGGCCAGTGATGGCCAGAGGGCAGGTTAACCCCAGTGCTTTGACCCCTTCAGGAATGGACAATTACAAGTACATTACGGTTTCTCTTCGGCCCTTTAAATTTGGTGTAAATTCATTTCTACAGTGTATTTTGTGATACGATTCGTCAAAGAAATAGGGGCATACAATAAACCAGTAGTATGCGTTGCACTCTTTTGAGCAAGAAAATATGATATTTTGATAGCAGCTATGTTGCACCAATCCCCCACTACAATTCACAAAAATTTAAATTATTTAATAATTTTGGAGAGGATTGTAGCTTGCTGACAACAGTAACTTGATACATCAGCATCTCTGTGTATTTTAAATTCATGCACATTAAAGCACCACCTGTAGCTCAAACAGTAGTGCATGGCGTTAGCAATGCCAAGGTCATGGGTTTGATTCCCAGGGAAAGCATGAACTGATAAAATGTAAATGCGTTCCTTGAATGCAATGTAAGTTGTTTTGGATAAAAGCGTCTGCCAAATGCTTAAAAGTAAATTACCTCTACAAAGCATTGCTTTTGCAATAAAACCACCACTTTTATTATTACATTTACGAGACTATTACTTTCAAATCCCAAAATGTTTTATAAATGTTGGTCATGCACGTATTTGGCTGCTGCATTGATTCATTGATTGTTTTCTAGCTTTTAGTGTTGCTATGTTAACCTTACTGCACAGTGTTTCCCTGAGGCAAATATGTCCTCAACATATTTATTTAAATATTTATTTTTTATTAAATCAAAATGCTTCAAAATATCTCCAAGAACAATGCAATGAGGTATAGGCTTTGTTGATTTAAAATGTTGAATAGCACAATTTATCTAATAAATGTAAAATGTAGAAATGTAATATGCAACAATGCATTGCATATCTCACATGGAAGGCTTTTACCTGTTTGATTCCCTGTTTGAAGTCAAAAAATGTTACAATCAGCTTGTTTTCATTTTTTAAATTTAGTGAATATTATAGGTGAGACTGTGATGCATGAAGAGAAATGGGCAAATGAGCTTAAAGTGAAGATACTGAAACATTTTGCTCATGACCCACGTTCTGTTCCATTCTGTTGTGCTTCGTCCAGCTAAATATATCCTACAAAATGCAGTGGAACAGTCTCAAGTGTGCTTCCTTAAACCTGACTGATTGTTTAGACAACCTTCTGACTAATTTAATTTTGCACACCCCAGTCCAATTTTGTGTGCCTTTGAATAGGTGTGAAGTAGGATATCCTGTCTTTCCTGTGCTTTGATGGGGATGAGGATGTCAATGACTCCATGTTGTTTCAGAGCTCTGACCTAGTTGTAACTCATTTTTATTGTTTATTTTGTTTGCATGACTACATTCAGAAGTGTGCGTTTTAGTTTTAAAGTGTATTCACCCCATGTGTGTGCGTGTGTGTGTGTGTGTGTGTTGGCTCTCAGTGAAGGACAAATACCAGACATTGTAATGTGTTCAAGTTGGAATATCATTTTCTCCATTCGTGATTAGAGCCAATCCACAGATGAGTGGAGAGGAGGATGGGAGGATAGGAGATGAGCTGTAATGGGCTTGGATCTGGGCCCTTGTCCAAAACAGCGCATGGTTGAGGGGTAATAGAGAAGAAGTCCTGAGAGAAAGCATGCTTAGCATGGACATACACCAAGCACTCTCCCTCTCCCTCCTTCTCATTTTGCTCTTCATATCAGAGAGAAACAGAAGGGAAGAAAGTGATACATCAGCTGCTTCACTGATATCATGAAAGTATTTTATCATTAGGGCTCTGAGTGTCTTATAAAAACCCATTTAAAGGCACTGGCAAAACCAGCAAGTTTGAGAGGTGGCGCCCCGACAAATCTCACGAGAATCACGGCTTGCTTTACGGCACGACGTCACATACATCAACAACATATGAAGCAGCCTCTGTGGAAGACACTAGCACGCATTTCAGACGTGAATCATGGCAGAGTCGTCAATGAAAACGAAGAAAGCGCAGTCGGAAGAGTGCAGAGACGGCTCTGCATGAGTGTTATTTACGACAGTAACGTTAAATACAATTTTCCATTTTCAATTCGCAATTTCAATTTGCACAATTTGAAGGGTAATGGAAACACGGCTACTGACGGTCTTCCTTTTTTTTCCCCATTGTGTAATCAAAATGCACACTTCCTGTTGTATGTTCTTCAAGTTCTTTTGTACTTTTCTTCTCCACTTTAATCAGAGAGATTGAGGCGTTCTATTTATCAACACAAACACAGATGCTTCTTAGATACTCTCAGAAAAATCAAAGGACTTAAGTCAATTTTATGTAGATAGTCGTTCTTCTGAGGTAATTGTACTCTCATGTGAAGTGTCGTTCGGGCTGCTTTTCGACTCAAGGCAGGGCTAACGGCCCTCTTTCCTTCTCATTTACATACCTCATCTTTTATCAAATGCTCCCCATCTCCGCTTTTATCCGCCTGCTGTTTGAACATGAGTTAGACTGAGGGAATTCGAACACTCGATAGTCAAGAGTACGATTAAATATTCTCATCAAGAAGTTCGAGGAGAGAGATGGAGGATGGAATTAGCTGAAGGAGAGAAAGAGAGAAGGATGAACGGGCAAATGGGATAAAGACCTTGAGGCAGTGAAGATGTTCAGCTGTGTCTTTTGAATGAAGGAAAGAGGGGAGTTATAGACAAAATAGAAATGTGGCAGACGGGCGATAGCAGGTGGATTGAAGAAAAAAAAAATATTTATGAGGGAGAGTGAAAGCGAGTGATGAATTGATATGGAATGCAAAAGCAGAGCGTGACCTGTGGAGATAAATTACGAATAAGTGATGGAAACAGAAGAAAACCAAGCTCTGGTGGTTTTTTCTTCTTTTTTCTTAAGCAGTCTGGCTTGATGAACAGGTCACAGGCTGTGTAGGCCTGTCTACAGACCCTCATCTGCATTCTCATTGGCATTCCCAACAATTAAGCCCCTAATTACCCTGGAATTCTAAAGAGGAGCTGTGCTTTCCTTTGATTGCGTAGATTCAGAGACGGTCTGTCAACCATATGTCTTTTTCCTTTTTCTCTTTGTCAGACTCTTCCTTCTTATGCCTGTCCCAGTCCCTTGATGTGGATTAACTAACTAACAGTAGCACCGCTATTAACTTAGCATCATGTTCCAGTAGCAGGACAGTAGTCAAGTTTCTTTTGCAGCAACAAGCTACTTTTCCCAGCGAGTTGCATTGTAGCGCAACACAAAGCTACATCGCTATTTTTAATAAAGCATAATTTGCGCATATGACTTTACAACCATGGGAGACTTTGCTTATATTATGTAGTATTGTGAAGTTTTATAGTGCAATATTTAGTTAAATGCAGATGTTATTTAATATTTATTTCAGTTATATAAATTGGGGTATTGTGCTTTTGTAATATTTATATTTATACTTATTTATAATTAAATGTATACTATATTTATTCACGCTGATTTTGTTCTGATGCTTTTATAAAGGCCTACTTAAACAATAAACTATATAAATAATGTAATCTTAAAATAGTTTTATATATATATTCAAACAAAAAAAGTACATTGGAGCTACTTAAAGTTGTAATATATATTGTGTATATATATATATATATATATATATATATATATATATATATATATACATACTGTATATATATATAAAGCACACTGTATTTTAGCCAGTATTTTTAAAGTCGATATGGAATGACTCTGTTTCCTTTATTACTACATGCTATATAGATGAATTATTCATCTGTACAAAATTGCAATAATTTGCTGTTTTTCTGAAATTCCCTTTTCAGTTTTATCATGTATTGATTTTTGTCAGTCAGTATTTGATAATGTTATCCAATATTCAAATAGCTGTTTTGCATTGTTTTAGCAAATTCTTATTCGGTCTGGCTCCCATCTAGTAGCTATTCACTTCCTGTGATCCAATCAGTTATCAATAGATAACATCGTTCACTTTAGTTTAGAGTCCAATTCTCACTATTAACTAACTATTAACCATGACTTTTGCCTCAATAATCTCCTAATTACTGTTGATTAATAGTTAGTAGGGTAGTTGTTAGGTTTAGGTATTGGGTATATATGATTGAGGGATGTAGAATGTACTTATGCAGAATAAGGCATTAATATGTGATTTATAAGTACTAATAAACAGTCAAAATCCTAATAGTATGCATGCTAATAAGCAACTAGTTAAAAGTGAGAATTGGACCCTAAACTAAAGTGTTACCATAAAATCAAATTCTGTTTCAATCAGAAATCCAACACATTTGCTTACAAACAGCAATTCATGTTAGCTTGTAGCTTCGCATGTTACAGTTTTTATGCATCTTTCCCCACTGTCAATCTTTTCATATCTTTCCCGTCATCGTTTGAAGGCTCACAGATAGTTGAGAATGTTTATTTGGGTTTGGAGTCTTCTCTCAGATCTTTGGCCTTCAGTCAGGGGCCCTGCGGATGTTGTAACTGGCGTGTAATTAGTAGAGAGTGTTTTTTATAAAGAAGGCTTACATGCTCAAAAGGATTTGAACGATGGCTTTGGCTCTGCTCCGGGCTGTGCAACGCTTCGGTCAGTGGACTGACCTGATAAGATGGGGAAGGCTCTTCAAGTTTCTGTTTCGTCATACAATCGTTTCCTCCTCCCTGTGTTCTCTCTTTCTCTCTGAAACTCCTTCTATTTCACTCCCACTTGCTTTTATCTCACCCGCACTCATTTTTCGCTCATTACCGCTAAATACCCATCACTCATTGGGCCTCTCTGTTTGCAAGATCTGCCAGAAACTCCAGTGGCTGGTGTTCTCTTATCTGGGCCGAGCCGGGTGGAGAGAGCGACAGATGTGGGTGTCTTTAGGCCCGTGGTTCTTCGTGAAAGGTGCTCGCTAATGAGCATCTGCACTACGAGCCCTAGAAGAGAGACCTCCTTCATCAAAGCCAGAGAACGACAGAAGGATGCATAAAGAAAGAGCAGAGGATTATGGGAATGGGGCGTCTGGATGCATAAAGAATGCATTAAAAATGGTTTGTGGGTTGCATGTTTGTAGTAGGTTTTAGATGGTAAGAAAGGGAGTGTAGCTGTCGTCATGACCAAATTTCTTTTGCATCTCTCAATTTAATGTCCCGCTGTGGTTAAAATTGCGCACAGTCTGTCTGGATTTAGAGGCACGTGGGGTTTTTCCGAGGGCTGCGAGGCTTTTTATAGCAGACGACGTACCTGTTTGAGGCAGACAGCTGGGACGGCCCTGGCCAGACGATACTGCTCACCTGTGGGAATTCCCCTGCTACTCAGGTGTGAATTATGGAACAATTACCCAGCAGGCACTGCCCCTCTCCTCTCTGTCATTACAGCCAACATGGGTAATAAAGCCACCTCGTTCTTCCCCAGCCCAGATCACAGGTGGAAAACAGCTTGCCTCCTTAGTGCCCTGTGTCCGCCCCCCCCCCACAACTCGAATTGCTTCCATGGGACGGTTAATGGCGTGAGGCGGACCATAGTTATTTTTGGAAAGGGTGGAGAAAGAGAATAGCCAGACGTTGAACTCCCACAGTCCTCCGTTTGCCAAGACTGATGTACTCTCTTTGCTGTCAAAGATGGAGAAATTCTCCCGCATGATGGCAGTTTAGCTCTATAAAGACGTTTGCGGCCAGCGACCGCTAATCTTGTGTACAGTTCTGAAAGTGGGACGTCTCGGCTGAGTCTTATCCCGAAGAATGCTGAACTTCAAGAGAAACAGGGCAAACATCTCCCTCATAAATCACAAACAGCTCCCAGACAAGAGCTTGACTCCCCCGTTGACATTTAGGGACTGGGGGAGGTGCAGTACTCCAGGGAGAAGCGAGAGATAGACTGAAAACGAGGACTGCGGGTGATGGTAGTGATAGATGGGAAGAAGCGAGAGGAAAATAAGATGGGAGCCACCCTAGTCCTCTCCATCCTCCTCCCAGGATGCGGGTTTGAAGGCCAGAAGTGACTTATCTGGACGATTTGGTCAAGCTGTGCGCAGATGGCCTATTTATCTCCATGCTCCTCAGTAAAAAATTAAGTGAACAACAGTGTCTCAAAGGTTCCACTGTGTTGTCGTCTTGCAGGGTGAATAACCGACCTCTTGCAGAAATGCCCTAAGGAAGATTTTATGTTGATATTTAATGTTTGAACACATTAAAACTGGTTGCAATATGGTGGAGATGAACCTCTATGTATGCATGAGCAATGCTCTCCGCAACACAACTTTCGGCTCAATTATAGATGGATTCCTAAATTATAAATTTCTTAAATTAGCTATTAAATGCAGAAAGTTTGATTTAGAATGATCCTTAATGCATTTATGCTCCTGTATGTTGCTCTGTTTTCAGTTTTGTTGTGAAGTCCTTGGAATGTTTCCATGCCATGCTGCTAAGGTATGGCTGCTATGTGTGGAAGCGTCTAATTAACTTGGAGTTGGATCCTGGAATTGGGATTTCCCTTCAGAAAACAGTAATTGGGGAAATCCATGAAGCCTTTGGTGTTTTACGTTGTGATTTCATCTCAGGATCCACCATACCTGGGCCACCAAACACTGGTTGTTGTCTTGTCGCTAAGGAGATCCACACAGCAACCGAGGGATCCCTAGGGCATCCTGGGTGGATGGGTGGTACCATCTATCTTTAACAGTGGGAAACTGTATCATCCCAGTACCTCAGCAGGATGGATTGTGATTCATTATTTTCAGAGATTGTCATTTTCTATCATAACACATTTGTAATGTGCATTTTATACATTGTTTGGCTCTTAAAGAGTGCTCAATCATATGCTCAACTTCTTGACTGACTTCCACTGAACACAAACTGAGAACATTTGATTGTTTTCGTTAAACCTTTGGTTGTTGTTTTCCCCCATAGAATTACAATAAAAGTCTACAGAAGCTTGCATTGTGAATGAGAACAAACAGTGATGTCTAAATCATTACCAGTTATCTTTTTGTTCAACTCTCTGATTCAGAGATACGATCACTGCAGTTAACATCTCACTTGAGAACAAGATTATCAATAAATATAGATGCAAATTTTAGCGTGTTCCTCACATAAAACTAGATCACAACTTCAGAAGACTTGAAATATTGCCCACAAGTTAAAAAACAAAGTTCATCCCAAGTGATCAATGTCGAATCTCCAGATGATAGCTGTTAGATGTTGAGAGTGCCTTCTACATTTTACATAGAGTTTGGCTGTTGGCAGATTTTATCAGTAAACCCCCTGCTATAGTCCCACTTGAGTCAATGCAGTGATTGAAGTGCATGAGTGTTTTAAGATGCTACTGGAGAGCTCGATTTGTTGTACTGCAAATCTACTCTCATACACTTTCTGAATTGTCTCTGGACTGTCTTCTCCACGGGATATTGAAGACACCCACTGTCCTGTTTATCGGCTGGTTCTGCTCTGTTTTATAGAGAGAAATAAAACCAGATGTGAGGACGTGTGGTCTGTGTGCTCCAGCTCTGCTTGTCACAAATCTCTCTCTTCCCCACTCCATCTCTCTTAAAGCGCTGTCTTAAATGAGAAAAGCAGGCCCAGCAGAACGCTTGGACTGAGGTTTTCTGAGCTGCATGCTCCTTTGATAGTGCACATTTGAAGAGATGGTATCCAGTTTACAGCTCTCTGTAGGTTTTACTCCTGTTTTACCTGAGTTGTTTATCCTGTTGTTCTTATATAGTGTTTCAATGGATTTTGAGGTGCTGTTTTGGGTTTACCTTCAGTCCATTTAATCATAAGTTCATTCTCTTAGAAAAGTAAACAAACACTTGCCCTCTACAATGTGTATGATTTGGAAAATCAAACTCTCTCTCTCTCTCTCTCTCTCTCTCTCTCTCTCTCTCTCTCTCTCTCTCTCTCTCTCTCTCTCTCTCATATGAAGAGTTGGAAAGTGTAGTGAATCGATTTGTTTGGGCAGATCTTGCAAATGAGCTGAATAACAAATTCAAGACTGATTGTCAGTAGATTTGTATAGCGATTTCTATTGAGATTCAAACCCTTCTGATCTGATTATTGAAACAACTACAAAAACAGAGAATTTCATTCATTATCATTTTCATTCATTCATTTTTCTACAAACAATTTTCTGCCAGGGCATTATCAGTTAAGATTGCCTTTAACTCTAAAACACATCAATATGCAATGTGTAATTCAAAATATGGGTAAAACACCTGTGAAAAATCAATATATTCAGATTAACAGTACATTTGCCTCATTTATGGACTTTTCTTGGTGTAAAATCTCTTAGTTATATTAAAAATATGATTGTTCTCTCATCTATTAGCTTAGTTAGCTACTTTTGTGTGTAGCTTGTAGTGAAGCTAACTATTTTTAAAAGGGTATCCTGCCTGTAATTCAACTAATTCAAATTCAGTTCCTTGTGGCTTGAAAAGCTCAATTTTCAAAGCAGAAAAAGCTAAATAACAGTCTTTGTACACATCTGTCTCAGATAAATAACTGCATTTCTGTTTGTGCTGCAGGTGTGACTATACAAGCTCTTCAATCTTCCTCTCGCCATTTATTCATTCAGCAGTTCATATAACAGAGAGGAAATTATTCAGTTGCCGAATTCGTTGTCATCTTTGTTTCCACCCCAGTGGGAATCTAATTTTAGTTTTGCTGTGCGTACGCGCTGTGTTTGTGCATAAGAAATAGGGTTTGAGAGTGTTTTTCTGAGCGTACTCTCATTTTCAAGTCTGTTGTGCTGTGGACTGTTTTTGCAAGCGAATATTTCTTTGTTGTCTTCATGGGTATCTGCCTATTTATAAGTGTGTGTGTCTCTGTGAGTAAGTGCATGTATTGCAAAGCGCAGCTTAATATCCAATCGGTGACAGGTTGGAGCCATTAATAAGGTGCTGATCGGGCCAGGCTGACAGTACTGCTGACAGAGGGAGATCAGAAGGAAGAATCATGCCTAGCCTGGGGACCATGAGCTTCAGGTAGCCCCTCTCTGCCAGCCCCTTGTGTCATTACCCATGCTGAGGAGGCTGAGGAGGTGGTACCCCCACCTCTGACACCTACATTAATCAAACTCACACCCCCTTCCTTCTCATGCCCACCCGCCACCCCCTAATCATCAAAATCCGGGCGCTAGGAGGCAGAGAAGAGGATACGGCGGCAGCGTGAAGGATGTCAACTAAACTGTTCCCTGTTCGGCTTTCACACCTGACTGTGACTGATGGGATTCTCCGTACCCCCCTGACCCACCACACAATTAAATCTCTGAGCCCTCACTCACCGGGGCGAATTAAAGTCCCAAATTACCCTCGCCACTGTTTTTTATCTCGGTCGCAGCCTGTCCCTCTGCGTCTTTCAATTCCAGTGGTTTTGATAAATGTTTGCGCTTTGTTAAGGTAAAGCGAATTAGGAGAGTCGGGGGAATTGCAATCCATGCGGCAAACCGAAAAGAAAGAGGGGTCGATGTAACCCAACGCCTATAGGCGGGAATCGTGTTCCTTTGATCAGTGCACTTTTGAAGAGATGGAATCTGGTTTACAGCGCTCTATAGATCATCTCCTGTTTTATCTGAGATTTTTCTATTGTGATTTAGTGTTGCATTAGAGTTTGCGGTGCTGTTTTGGATGGATCTTTCAATAATATTTGAATAACCCTAATTGATATTCAAACCCCTCTAATCTGTTTGTAGCTTGTTGTGAAGCTAACAACTTTTTTTAAAGGGTATCCTGACTGTAGTGTAACCACTTCATAATCTAGTTCCTTGTGGCTTGAAAATCTCCATTTTCAAAGGACAGTAGCTCCTCCAAAAGCAAAATAACACCCTTCACCCGAATACACCTACTTCCATACTATAGCTTAGGTGGGAAAAAAAAGGTATGTGAGCCGACTAGTATGTGAATGGTGAATGGCAGTGAAGCAACGCAACGCAAAAGTCACATGACAGTGACATCATGGTGGATGCATTCATAATCCACACATTCATACTATATAGAACACTCTTTTTTTATTGGTCATGAAGCAAGTTTTAAATGTAGTACCTACATCTACCATATAGTATGCGGTCGGACTCAGTGATAGTCTTTGAAAAAAGTCTCAGAAAAAGTCTCCTTAAATTTGGAGTCTAGATACACAGAGAATCGTGTAACATCCGTGACGCAACACAACAATCTCGCACCTGGTAGTTCTGTATTGATTGGCAGCCACCTCCATGCTAATTATTGCTAATGACAAAATGGGCCGTGCAGCGCATGATTTGCATGTGCAAACACTAGAGTCGTGTCACAGTTATCTGCTGTGATGGAAGCATGTGCTAATCAGGATGATGGACTCTGAGAGGTCGTAATTTTAGTCTAGGGACTCGTGTCCTCATTGTTCTGCATTGCTCTACTGCTAGCTAGTAAAAATAGTGACCTAATCAAGTGCTGTGTTTGATGGCATGGATCGGTTTTGTGTAGATGACAACATAATGATGAGAGGGCATTTGTGGTTTGTATTAATCAGGTAAAACAGCTATGATAACAGTTACCAAATCTCAGAGATATTCGAATTAAATTTGCAAGCTGTATGGATGCATGCATCTAATTTGTATTTGTCAAAAGTGGTGGCTACACTAGACTTTATGATCTATGATTTATGATTAATTTTGAATGCAGGAGAGCAAACATGTAAAGTGGGGTCCTAAGGTCTGAGACCACACACAAAAAAAGTCCCATTATGCTTTTTTCTAAATTAATGCAATGTTTTTTTTTTTTTTTTGTTTGTTTTGTTTTTTTTTCATTACAACAGAAACAATTTGAGTCAGAAGTCAGAAGTTTTTTTTTAATGATAGATACACTAGAGTTGCATGAACTCATATTCCTAGAGTTGCATTAACTTCCTATTCATAGTTGCATGAACTCCGCATATTGTCGGAGCCTGATGATCATGCAAAATTTGAGAATGAGATTAAAATGCTCCTCATATCACTTACCAGAGTTCTGTAGTTTAAACATCAAACTGTTGTATTTTAGTCAGGCTTTCTCTGAATACCTAGGGGTAGTCCAGAGAGAGGTCAGACTTGTGAGGAAATCCCAGACGTCCTGAACTGTTGTAGAGGAAATGAAAGGGAGATAGAGTTAAGAAAGAGATGAGAGAGAGTGGGGTAGACTGGGGTAGCCAGTATTGTTTCCATCTGATCCTTTATCAAGATAAATGTCGAGATCGTGAGGTCCTGTAATTCATTTAAACCTTAAATATTCACTGGCCTTATGGCCAAACCAGTGTTACTCAGTAAACCATACATTTATATTCTGAGGATTGACATTTTACAGGAAAAAAATGTAAACATATTTACAGAACAACATGTAAATTGTACTATTTTAAACCGTCATAATTAAAGGTAAATATTCAAAAGTCCTGTTCAGCTGGTCTAGCAAGGCCATACTGCTACTAAAATCTGTGTTGTACCTTTAACATATACTGATAACCAACAACATAACACAATGGGTTAAAGAAAAAATTAATTTGAGTTCTTCACAAGTAGCTTTTCCACAAGCTGAGGTATAAATACTAATATATACTGTAGAAGGTTGCACCCAAATACAAAACACCATTACACTAAAATAATGTGACAAATATTAATTTAAAACATGAGATGCAGCAACCCTAATGTCCATAAATGATAACAAAATAAGAAGAAACATAGCTATTCAAATGAAAAAACAAATATCACATTCTGAGAATGTCAGTTTACGGATTTTCACTGTAAATTATTAGATGATTCGTTCCTTTTTTTACTTCCAAAAATGGCACATTTAACAGTATTTTACTGTAAAATTGCATGAAATGTGAAGTTATATCTATTAACCAATTAACTTTTTACTGTAGCATTTTTACAGTATTTTACAGTTATAATTACAATCATTTGTTACAGTGCACTATACTGTATGTGAATATGGTTATGGCTAAAGGGCGTTGTTAGACGCATGAAATTAATTCTTAATATTATAATAATAACTACATTTGCAATATATCTGTTTTGACATGATTAAAATATTAAAACACAAATTTCCTTTGAAAATGTTATTCTATTAAGAAAATTGATTAAGTGCCTTGTATATACATGCTTACGTACACATGCAATACATGCTTTGTATTTTACCATATCTATAATGAAACAAAACATTTAAAAAATAATAATAAATCAAAAAAACACTTTATTTTGATGGTCCCCTTTCGACATTCTGTTAACGTTGCACCTACATGTCAATTAACTCTTATTAGAGTATTAGTCAAGTAGTAGTAGACTACAGGGGTAGGGTTAGTAGAATAAGGGGTTAGGGTTAGAATAATTTGACTAGCAAAATGACTTATTGTCAGTAGAATATCTATTGGAGGACCATCAACATGAAGTGTTAGCATATATTAAGCAGACAGTCTACTAATACACTATTAATAATGAGAGTTAGTTAACATGTTGCTGCAGCGTTACTTATAGTCAAAAGAATGTCTAAAGGGCACCATCAAAATAAAGTGTTGCTGACGTGTGTTATTTTCTTCATTCTGTCACTCAGATCCTGTAGAAGAAATCTTGCCTGCATAAATTCCTCATCTCCCATGTCTCTGCATGTCAATGTCAAAAGTCAAGTCCATCAGGAGCGAAATGATCTGACCTTTTTAGGTGAACTGTACCTCCGCTTCCTTTGGGTTCCCTCACCAGATGGTCCACAGACAAAACCGGTGGAGGGTCCTGATAGATGATTTGGGTTGATAAGATTACACAGCCATAATTGGCCAAATGAGTTGACAGCGATAGGCGCTTGATTGGTTTAGGTGGAAACAAATGAAGGTCTGGAGCATGTGGCGGAGTGCTGGTGGCCATTGTGGCGTGGGAGATGATGGAGAGAAGGTTGCAAGCAGAGGAAAGGAGGGATAATTTGATGTGGGAGGTGGTTTTGTTCACGTGTGTGAGTGTGTTTGCCTTCAGCAGAGCTTAGATGAAAAGCTTGCCCTTGTAATAGCGAAGGTTTTATTCAACCATATGAATGCTAGTCTCGGGTTATTTCTTGTGATTGACAGCATGCTGTAATTTCACTGCTTTTAAGCTTTTTTGAAAGCCTTTGTTGAAGCAATTTGCATTTTTTAAATTCAATGTAACGAGACTGCGTAATACATTTAGTTTTGTTTTATGCCTCTTTGGTCTGATTGGTTGGCTAAGGTTAGGAATTAGTGTGGACGTTTTCAACCGTATAAACACAAGTCATGAGTATTGCCTGGAATTTCACCATTTTATTGCCCATTTCCTTCAGTAATTGTGGTGGAATTGAGAATACTACATATTTATTGTGGTCACAGATTCAGTGCAAGCTTATTATTGACATTAATCTGGTTGATTTTGCTTTGTTTTCTTTTAAACATTCATATAAGCATCTTTAATTTTGCTTATTGGTGTGCATGAAAGAGAAGGGCATTTACAAATAATGCATCACACTTCCTGCCGTCACCCCCACACCACATCGGCTTCTGAAGTGTCTCTCAGGCTTGGGTAAACATCTCTTCTTTTTTAATTAAAATAAATCCACTTTCAGCCAATATTTAGCACCCTACAGGGACAGGGCTACCTTTCAAGATATGGGGATACAGTGGATAGATTTAGAATGGAGATATATAACAAGAGGGATACTGAGATACGGAGGGAGAAATTGAGTTCTTTCATCTAGCTGTAAAGCGGAGACATGCATTGTTTATGGATGTGCAGAACAGCATTCTCAAAGCGACGCCACCTGGGCCTACTATACTTTAGATTGGTTTACTGTATATAAACGATGCTGAACATGCACACAACAGAATGTGGCTCAGGCATAAATATTGTTTAATGCTATTTTCCCATTCACACACATCCATCTTCTGTGCTTTTTAATTTATTTCTGCTTTCAAGATACATGTGACCGGTCCTACTCGACCTGCTCTGAGTGAGATTAGAACCGGTGTCTCCAGCATGGGAGGTGGACATGCTAACAAGGACGCTTAAGGCTGCAGTCTCTATCATCAGCCGCTAGCGCACTTCTTGAGGCCAGAGGAGTTAGGTTTACTCGCCCAGCTCCTTACTAGCTTGCCTCTGTTTCACTCACCCACTGAACCTCACTCCCATCCAGGTCACGGCACCAAATGTAACCGGTCCTACTTGACACGTTCCGTGCAGGATTTGAACCGGCATGGGAAGTTAGAGACCGCGGTCTCTAACGTCAGTGGCTAGCGCACCTCTTGAGGCCAGAGGAGTTAGGTTTACTCGCCCAGCTCTTACTAGCTTGCCTCTGTTTCACTCACCCACTGAACCTCACTCCCATCTGGGTCACGGCACCAAATGTAACCGGTAATACTTGACACGTTCTGTGCGGGATTTCAACCGGCATGGGAGGCAGGCGCAGTAACAAGGATGCTAAAGACCGCGGTCTCTAACGTCAGTGGCTTGCGCACCTCTTAAGGCCAAAGGAGTTAGGTTTACTCGCCCAGCTCTTTCTAGCTTGCCTCTGTTTCACTCACCCACTGAACCTCACTCCCATCCAGGTCACGGCACCAAATGTAACCGGTCCTACTTGACACGTTCCGTGCGGGATTTCAACTGGCATGGGAGGCGGGCGCAGTAACCAAGGATGCTAAAGTCCGTGGTCTCTAACGTCAATGGCTAGCGCACCTCTTGAGGCCAGAGGAGTTAGGTTTACTCGCTTGCCTCTGTTTCACTCACCCACTGAGCCTCACTCCCATCCGGGTCACGGCACCAAATGTAACCGGTAATACTTGACACGTTCTGTGCGGGATTTCAACCGGCATGGGAGGCGGGTGCAGTAACAAGGACGCTAAAGACCGCTGTCTCTAATGTCAGTGGCTAGAGCACTTCTTGAGGCCAGAGGAGTTAGGTTTACTTGCCCAGCTCTTACTGGCTTGCCTCTGTTTTACTCACCCACTGAACCTCACTCCCATCCGGGTCACGGCACCAAATGTAACCGGTCCTACTCGACCCGCTCCAAGTAGGATTCGAACCACCGTCTCCGGCATGAGAGGCGGGCATGCTAACAAGGACGCTAAAGACAGGTCTCAAACGTTAGAGGCTAGCGTGCCTCTTGAGGCCAGAGTTAGGTTTACTCACCAAGCTCTTACTAGCTTCTTTCTTGTCTCTGTTATACTGTATACACTCTGTGAAAACAATCTATAAACATTGTAACTATGTAAATGTCAAAAGTCATCTTAATACATTCTTGCTGACTAGCCTACTCTTTATATAAAATATATAGTGGCTGCTTACTGGCTCAACCAATATGTTCACATAGTAATAGTCTTGGCGAAGAAGCACAAGCACTAAAACAAACATATAAGCTATCAGTTTCTTGTTCATTACTTTAACAGGAGCTTTGTGCCTTTTCATTCCTTATACATACAATTGACATATGACCTCACATCATAGGAGCGATTCAGTGGTGTACCATTCTTAAGCAGCTACCTGCATTGCTAGCGGTCAGGCCGACAAAGGAATAATGAATTCACATTCATCGTGAGGCTTATACGCATGGATTAGACTATCAAGAAGATCGCTGGATCTGGCTCGTTGACAGCACTCACCGCAAATGAAATTTTGCAGCAGCAAAAACCTCGCAAGCTCCGACATGCCGCCTCACAAACAAACAGAAGAGGCGGAAAATGCTTCTCGAGTCAAAGCTATCATTATGTACCTACTGAGAGCTCTCTTTTAAAAGAAGCTGTGTGATGACACTGCAAAGGTGTATGTGTGTGTGAAATGCAGCAGGAGTTTGGACTGTGAGCGAGAGCAGTTGAAAGAAGGGGATGAGAGAAGAACAGATATTTGTTTTTGAGTGTCTGTTTTTGAATGATTTCCACAGAAGGGCTTTTATTTTGCTTTGATGTCAGAAATCAGTTTGAAAGCGGGGGATTCCAGCGTCCCGCTCGCGCAGGGAATCCGGCCCCTGTGCTGCCTGCACAAGTCCAATCGCTCTTCTGAGGAGTCAGGCCTTGTTTGATGATTTTACAGGTCTGCCTTTTTATATCGGCCCCAGTGCCTCAGGTTTGGCTGCTATTGATTCAAGGTTTCACGCTGAATTCAAAGCGTCTTTTATTCCAGATATGGTCGAATTCAATTAAACGACACACTTTTTAACTAGGACTATAAATCTGAGATAATGTGCACAGTGCAGTTTTGCTCTGCCAAAAAAGTGCCATTTTTGTGTCATGTTTGAAGTTTCTCTCATCTGTAGAAAAAAAGTTAATAAATTCATAAATATTCATTTAAAGGTAATGATGATTGTGCGATTTTATTTCTTGTAATTGCTGCTTTAAAGTAATATATGTACCAGTTATTTATTGATTATTTTTTACTATGTTGAAATGGGATTCTATAGTTTTCTAACCAGAGAAACAGTAATTATTTAACTATGAAAGCATTTCATGAATTTTCATAAGGTTAGAAAGCTCTCAAATGCTGCAGTAAGGAAGGTTAATATGCATTATGTTAATATGCAACATGTTAAATGTAAACATTTAAGAAATTGTCATTGAAAAAACCCATACTGATAGACCACTAATCTGAATATTGCTGTTTACGTCCATGCTTACAAATTGGTTATTTCTTTCCTCTTGCATATTATATTTGTAACTATGGAAGCTCAGAGGTCTTTGTTTGATTCGGTCTTGTGTTTTACTGTAGCCATTAGGGGGCGCTGAAGATTCGTCTCCACTATGTTGGTGGAGTAAAGCATCCAGGCGGCATCCAGTGCGTCCACGCTCTGATAGAGATCCAGACACAAGCCGTGCCCTGGCCCGGTGCATTTCACAGCATTTATTCACCCTGCCTGACACTCGCTCTCAAATTAAATAATAAATATATATATATAAAAAGAATTCATCACCAAAATTGGCTACATAACATCAAGTGAAAGTTATGAGAAAAAAATTAGCATTTATTTATTTTTAATAATGCAAAGCAACGCCATACACATTTCCATTTAAAATGACTTTTTATAGTTAATTCCTTCGCTGGAAATTAGATTTGTGTGTTTGACCTCTACGCTATTATACACCTAATGCAGGACAGCCCATCAAATTTTAATGAAACCAATTATACAGTCTTAGAGCTGACACTGGAAGATGATATTTCAGTGAACGGTGGTCTTCCAATCTGCATCTATCTATCTATCTATCTATCTATCTATCTATCTATCTATCTATCTATCTATCTATCTATCTATCTATCTATCTATCTATCTATCTATCTATCTATCTATCTAAGTATCTATCTATCTATCTATCTATCTATCTGTCTGTCTGTCTGTCTGTCTGTCTGTCTGTCTATCATCAAATATGCATCAAACATATTTTATATTTTTTTATATTTTAAATTGTATTTAAATGAGTTTAGGATTTAAATAGTAAACAAAGTAACATTATATTATAATAATAGCCTAAATAAAATAAAATAAATGCTATTTTGTATTATTTAAAATAATAATAATAATAATAATTATAATATTATCTAAATTATATATTTCAACTTTGGTCCCACTATCTTACTCGATAAGTATCACTCGCTATAGGTGACCTAGTGCATCGGTGCGGTGCCGTTCGTGTGGCGCTTTGGGTCAACTTTGCGGATAACACCACGGAAAGCTGTGAGCCAAGATCGGAGCGAAGCTTTGAGCGCTCCCCAGCCACCTCTGCCCACAGCATCCTCCTCCTTCTCCTCCTCCTCCTCCTCTGCTTCCACCACAGCACCACTCCTCCACTCCTCCCCCTCGCTGTTTCGTCCTCCAGCATGAGCGTCAGTCTTGGCTCGGCCCGGGAGCTGTGCGCACAGGGGTGTCAGTTATGGAGCTGTAGTAGCGCAGCGGAGCACTCGCCCTTCCCAAGACTGATCACATTCACTCTGCCGTAGACTCGCAGAGCGATTGCACGGGGCCAGCGCCACCCCGACCGATTTACGCTGGATTTAACGGCGCACCACGGAACTTTGGAACAGCTTTCTGGACGCGGAATATAGAGTGTTAATAAATGAGAGGACATCTTCATACTTTAAACTGCGGAGAGGATCGTGGAAGCGATCTGCAAGGTGCTTCAGAAGCTCCTGAAGGAACCGGAGCGCGCAACATTTCCACGCGCGCGTTTGGACGGATCGCGTGCTCGCCGCTTATTCTGGCTCAGTCCTGCTGTTTTTTGTTTTTGTTTTTGTTTTTTTTTAGTCAGATATCAAAAGCACTAAGGCTGGTATAAGGCATGGTATAACGCACGGGCTGACAGACACTAGTTCAACCCTCACCGGTGCGCGTGGCTCTCATTCCTCATCCAGATAAACACCATGAGCCCAGCGAATACTCAAGTGACATTTCAGTTGGATCTGAGCGGCAACTGAGAGTTCCTACGTACTCCAAATATTTAAAGAGGAGAAACTTGTCCAGTGTTTGAGAACTGAGGTGTGGAGTGGATGTGGACTATGACAGAATGAGTCCTCTAACACACCTTTTACTCTGTGGATTAGTATACTTTAACCAAGTGGATGGTGAGTTACTTTTTATGATCCACTCTAATAGAGAGCTTTAACTTCAAAGAAGAGATTTTTGAATTTTATGAGAGTTTGCTGGGCATGTATTCCTCTACTAAATGCATAATTTAACTTTATATAGCTACATGACCTATAATTATTTGGGAGTTTTTTCTTCTCTTTTTTGTGGAAGCAGCGATTTTTATATATATTTTTTTATTATACGTCGAGAACATGGGGTATTATTTTGGCCATTTTATTAGCATCACATGGCAATGTAAAATTAGTTTTTATTTTGAATAAGAATATAATGTTGCTGTGGAAAATTATTTGTACTTGGGTAAAAAAAAAAAAAAAAAAAAAACTTGTTTGGTGTTGTTGTAAAATATGTTAAGTCGAGGTCATTATACCTCTAGTGTTGAAGCAGTGTGGTTACAGTAGGAGCCAACTAGTGCTTTCCACAGCAGGTGCCACAGTCACAGTAGTCTCAGAATGTGGAGTGACACCTGCTGTGAAAAACACCAGTGGATGCGCAAGGCGTGGCGCAAAGATTGCACATATGGACCCCAAATGAGAAACATAAGGTTGGAGAATGACAAACTGATCATATTTTATTTGTTTTTGCAAAGAATTACCGCAAAAAAAAGAGATGTTTCATCAGATCAGCAAGTGTATGAAACAATTACACTAGACACAATAGTCTGCACTGTATGCTGAAGAGCTTTCAGACTGGATATTAACTTCTGAACTGGTGTTATTAGTCGCATCTTCTTCTGATATCTCTGTTTTCAGACTTGTTAAATCCTCTTGCTTAGCCCATTCTGCCTTTTAAAACATTACATAAGGATTATTATTCCAGTAAAACTCACAGAGGCTTATATGATTTATGTAATATTTGAAACATCATTTTACCATCTGTTCTTGTCCTTTCTCTGTTTTCCCTAAGCTCCATCAACTGCTCAGTTCTGTTGTATTTATCAAGAACGTAACAGAGTTTGGATAGCCAATCACTTCTCAAAATTCAGTAGTGTCTGATATTAAATAGCCAAGTAAACGGCATTGAACACCTAATCAGGTGTTGGATTTTTAATTAATCACTAATGAAGATATTGTTAGTGGCGTGAAACGAATGACTTTTGATGTAGTCAGATTGGCCTGTCCAAGGGAATAAATGAACATACTTAATTATAGTTTACGATGTGTTAAGATAAGGCGAACTGCACTAGAAGTTGCCGTGGGTTGTGTTTAGGTTCTTTTCATGACATGAACAGTTCATATTTGTCTTCGAGACAGTCACATACACATTACATTAGCTGTGTCAAGAGCGTCTTTGTCCGAAAGCCCCGTTTCACACTTAACGGTGTTTGCTTGGGTTTTTTGTTTGAGCTCTTTAAGAAGAATAAGGCCTGTAGATGTAACAGTGACTGATGAAGGGGCTGAGTCAGGCTTCAGCTTCTGCCTTTGTCCTTCCAGCTTCTGCACTTCTCTGTCTTGCTGTTTGTCTCCTGTTTTTGTCCCTGTATCTACCATGGAGCCTGCTAGTCTAGCCCAATTCAGCTCAGAAACTCCCTGTCCTTCCTCATTTCTGTTGCGCCCCAGCTGCCGGTTGCTAGGCACTGGTTGAAGGCATGGCCCTTAGTTTTCGGAGGGTAAGAGGGGTGTAGGTCTTTCTGGAAGAGCCCATGAATCACCCCGGTGAACCGTTTGGCCCATAACCCTCCTCTCTCCCTGTCCGACTGGCCCGTGAGAGGTAATCCGGCCGTTCTGGTGGAAGGAGGAGCCGGTTTTTGAGGAGCAGCCCTCTCCAAGCAGACAAAAAGGCTGTGGAGATGCATTCAGAAAAGGCTGTGTTTGTAACAAAGCTGTCCTGGGCTTGAATGACCGTAGTCATTTGGTTCTGTTCAGTGCCGGGGTGATTAATGCTGCTTGAGGAGGGAGGGGTGAGAATGGAGACTTGGGCGAGGAGGAGTTTTGGGGCTCAGAGTTAGCAAGAACGGGACAAACCTGTGGTGGTTCTTGTTTTGATTCTGCTTTGATGAAGCTAATAGACTATACCGCGAGACTGATAAGTTTTATTCTAGTTTAGGAGATCATCAGTGATGAGTGTTTGCACGATTGGACTGTTTTTGCATGGCAAACCCTAAACAGGTGAAAAATTGAAGGAGGGACCTGAGCAATATCTAGAGTTCGGGGTGGTCTCTTGTCACTTGTTTCTTCAGAAAATGATTTTATAAGATACAGTATAGTAGAAATGCTTACTCTAGGCTGCAACATTTCGTCCTTGAAGCTCTACGTTCAATGCTCTTGTCCCTATGTTCCCACGACCCAGTTTTCTGCTAGGTTCTATTCTGTGTTGATAACTGAGAATATAGAACAAGATGATGCCCCACTCCCAAGCTCCCCTGGTGGAGGCGACGTGCACCTGCCTGTCAGCGGTCCCTTGTGGCTCTGAAGACACCGCTCTATCTGTCTGTACACTGAAGCTTCAGTTCTGCAGCGTCAGGAGAAACTAAAACCCAGACTAGAGTGCATCTGTGTGTCTGCTAATACAGTACATTTGCAACAAAACGTCACTGTGTCATTTTCATAATGTGCTGGAAACCATTAATTGCTCGGAGGTTGCTCCTTAATCTCCTGAGAGATATTGGGACAGATTTGCTAAACAGGGTGAATTAGAGTCAGAGCGCAATTCCAAAAAAGCGCAGACGGGAGTGGAAAGTTCTGTGACCGGACCGCAACCGGATCATAATAACCAAGAGCACAAATTAGCATCTGGTTTAAAACATGCTTTTTTTGGCGGTGAATAATGGCACAAATACCAGTAAATTGACGAGCGCAAACCTTAGTAAATCACCTTGCGTGATTCATTTAAATACTCTCCTCCCATAAATGTTGCGTTTGAAAGGGAAACTCCTACAAATGCTTATTCAATAAGGTCAGCCGCAAAAATAACTCTGTCCATGCCTTTTCAGCGCAAATTTTTCACTGCGTGTCTTTAGTAAATGCTGACTGTAGTTTTTTAACGCCAAAAAAGGGTTTGTGCTGGCTCAAGCTGTTAGTAAATCTGGCCCATTATGTTCTATTGAGCTATCGGGTTTGTCTCCGTTGTTTCTCCTAAAGAATCTTTCAGATTTCAGTTTCAGATTTGATCTGAAAGTCTAGGAGAGATGCATGTTAGATAACTTGGTTCTTTTGCTATGGAGCAAAATCTGCGAAGCATGAAATCTCTGTTTAATCTCATTTTAATTCCATTGCTGTGTTGGAGAAATAATCAAGATGTTGTGATCTTTTTCTACCGGATGCTTTGATTTGTTAAATTTGTTGTGTGTTTGATGATACCAATTGCATGAACAGGCTTGACATAATTGAATGTGAGTTGTAATTAAAGGTGGGTCTGATCTGGGGTCTTTATGAATGGAGCGTCATAGAAGCTGAGTTTAAATGGAATTGTTCTGCACTAGTTGTCAAGGCTGTAATGCGTCGCTGTCGTAATCGTGCCTCATTTTTGAAGAGAGGCCTGCGGTAATGATGCGTACGCAGTTCGAAACCACAAAGCAGCCACACTGGAGTCAGGGAGTGTTTGTGCATGTAAGGATGTGTGCCTGTTTCTCAGTTTAGTGCTCAGATTAAAACAAGGATGGGCTCTTGGAGAAAGAATGTGACGGATAGCTGGAGCGAGAGAGGAGATGATGGGCGAGCTGAGAGAGAGCGGAGGGTGTAGGGAATCTATAATGAGGGTTAAAGTCGGGGGTCAGCGTGTGGGCACTTTGCTGACATTGTTGTAGTATCAGGCAGTAAGAGCATTGAGTATCTCAGCATGAGAAGCCGGATAGTGTTACACCACTGCTGCTATACTTAGAGTATCACTTAAACACTCTAAACCTGCCTCTTCCTCTGAGAATCAGCCAAATCCGTCTCATAATTGATAATTACTTCCTTTGCAAGTAAAAAAACGCTACGTCACGCCACACTGAGACCGTTTCAGCCTCAGGAAGTGCGACAGAAAAAGGATGAAATGTATTTCTCTCCTTCACAGTTTTTGTTGACAGTAATTTTGTTGATTCACACCACCGATGGCTGTAAAGGCAAGCTCAGATGAATGACATTTAAAAGCGGCTGTTGAATTGGGAATACGATGCAGTGCGCTAGCCGTATTTTTGCACTTTCTATCAATGAAAATGTCACAAGCATCACAAAGTGGGGAGATTATATACATTAGAGTCAGAAAAGAGCTTCGGGGGGATGAGACCAAAAGCTTTTTCATTTGCTTGGCTCGCTCTCAGTCAAGCATGCCTATGACATTTTGTAGAAAGAGGATGCGGTGATGTGAGACTCTGAGCGAGGAACATGTTCTTTTGTTGGATGTTATTTGTTCTTGGGATTAGAATATGACTTGATGTGACAGTTTTAAAGTCCCCCTGTGGTGAAAATCAAGTTTTTAATGTTGTTTATATGTCTGTGTGGTGTTTTTAATACGCTTTAAGACTAATCATGTGCAAATTCAGTGATCTAAAAGCAGTCTCAAAAACATGGTTTGAAATCGCTGGTGTTTCTTACGTTACAAACTACCTTGTAACCAATCAGGTCAACGTGCGGCAGGCTTTAGCATATCATTAACTATGCTGCGAGTCATGATAAGTCAGGTTATCCCAGTATATTTTTCTGTTGATATGAAAAATCGGGTCGATTTAGCTATATAGCAGGTGGATGATGTATATTACGATGTTATTATGAACTATATGCCTCTCTCCACTGACGTTCTGAGTTGTTCAAGGCGTTTCTGAGGATGCTGATTTTTTAGAAAGCAGCTGTTTGACTTTGAGATGACGAACAGGAACATAGTTTGTGTAACATTAGCAACACATTATTAGCTGTTTGATAACGCAGTCAAGCCATCTTGTCATATTAATTGCCGTTATGTGGCTTACCTTGGCTAATCATATTAATAACCGTTATGTGTCCGACGTTGTAAAGAGCGATACCATTGTGCAGCAAGTCGACCGAGTAGATCAGGTATTCTAAGCTGGTGTGATTGAGTGGAGGTGGGGCTAATTAGCATATTCATTGAACCACGCATACTAAATGAAGCAAGGGTGTAGAGTTGCATTCAAGCTATTTTAAGGCATGAAGATTTTTTTTCCACAGGAAAAAAACATTTAAATATGTCGTTTTGTTGTGCAAAGATGAGTTTTAAGGGATAAAATTATTGACTACAGGGGGACTTTAATTACGTGGCCTAATTTTATCTTTTTTTATGTTGTGGTTCTAAGAACACTCTAGAATTTACACTCACTTTCTTTTTCCCCACAGTTTAATTCTTAGTTTGATCATGGATCTTATTTGAAAAGGTAGTTTCAGTTTGTAACTTCTATATATTTCCAAAGACTCTACTGTATTATGTTTTTTTTTTTTTTTCCAAGTAACATTCCCGGACTTGCTGACAAGATCAGTTATAGCCTACATATTGTAAACTCTTTGCTCTGCACATTCACTGACTGATAACACCCTGTTGAGTTGCAAGTCACATATGGATTGCTTCCAAAAAAGTGGATCAAGTCTGTCAAGTGAGCTTCTTTATTTATTTAAAGACCTAATGAAATCAGTTTCCAGACTTTTACTACATGAGTTAGCTTTGATGTATGCTGCTTTACTCCTAGAAGTTCAATATATGTGCATTCCTTCTCTTCCAGGGAAATGGACAAAAATATTAAATCTGGTTTGCATATCCTAATTTATATCCAATTAAATGCTAAAAAAAAAAAAAAACTGCCAGTTGGTATCCTAACCTGACCAGCTAAAAAAAAAAAAAGCCAAATTGTCAAAAACCTGAAGACTTGTTGAGCCAATTCATTTTGGATTTAATGTGAATAAAATTATCCAAGTGTCATATTTTCCCTTAGTGAAGCACTGGTCACACTAGGTGCCTAGACCCAGACTGCCAGTCAGAAAGGAAACTACAGTGCGATAAGTGTCAGGGACAATTTATCTAGCTAGAGATAGTTGTTTGTAGATGGCGGCCTGGCCTTTATCTTTCTCTCCATTTGACGGTCAACAGACTCGGCAGGACATAGTTTGTACAGTCCACTAACTTCTTCAGTCCACAAAGTCATGTTTGAGAAAGTGTCATTTGCTGTTTCATCCATTGACTTCACCTTGCCCTCGTTTAGTTGTCTCTCGGCAGCTCTTAGATAAGAAAGGATCTGTGTCAAGGCTGAATGACTCAACACAACACAAACAGATAAGAAGGACACACACACACACATGGTGAGAGAGGGGTAAAGAATATAAATGAAATTCAGCTAAGACTATTTTTCCAGAATAATCAAGTCCCAGAGCTGCAGTTTTTCCCCTTTGGTCCGGGACTCGCTCCAGCCTGTGCCTGATACGAACGAAAGACTGCAGAGAAGACAGTGAGATTAAAAGCTGCTCTGCCTGGTCATGAAAATGGATGAGGCTCAGCCGCAGCGGAGCAGCTGAAGACAGAGAGACTGCCCGGCACTCCAAAGCGCATCCGTCATGCGCGTCAGGGCAGTAATGCAGAGGAGAGCAGTGCAGGGCAGTGTATAAAATCTTCCACGCTGCCACCTTCACTCTCATGCATCACGGCACGCGCTGACTGCTGCGCTTCAGGCCGCCCGCTGCGTGCGTGAGACCAGGCCTTTCGATTCTCTCAGAGAAAGTTTCACTGAGGAGATTTTCTCAACTTTTCTCAACTAGGAAGTTTGAAGCAAGTTTAGAATCAGTTGGAACTGTTAAATTTAGGTTTGCAGGTTGATATTTAAGATTGTTGTACACTTGTTCACTTGTCCACTTCGAGGTAACTCTCGCCAAAATGCAACCTAGGGTCTTTTTGTTAATCTACCTGAGGCAAACTTTCGTTTAAAAGCATAATTAGAATGGAAACGCCACATTTAAGTTTGACTATATTTTCGTTTTCGGTCAAATTGCCTTTTGAATGGGAGTGCTTGGGGCACTTCTTTGATAGCATCAAAAATTGCTATTTTTAAAACACTAAGAAGGCTCGACACAACATGAAACTTTTCTCGAAGTATCACCAGGGGCTCTACACATGAACTCGAGCATTGAGAACATTGTGTACACAGAGTTAACTCACTATAGCTGTGTCTGCCGGCATTTTGACAGTCAAAAATAGTCGATCTCATCATTTTGGCGAGAGTTACCCTTTCAGTGACGTTTAGAATCTGAGTTCTCAGTTTGGATTCAGTCAGATTTAGATTCAGAACTGAAAGCTGAGACTTTTAGTTTAGAAACTGGTTTGACTGAAAAGTTGCAGATTTTGAGGGTTTGTGGTTTGGGGATGTAGATTCCAGGTCGAATTTGTGGATGAAATTGGGTTTCAATTCTGTATTGTGTTTACATTTCAATCCGATTCAGTTACTTCTCGATACACTCCATTTTGCGTTCAGGATAGTAGGTCTGCATATGATGCTTTATTAACAAAGTTCGGGAGGAGCACGTTTAGATAATCTACCCAATCATAATGAGAGGAGGCATATACAGCATCCCTCCTCCACCCCAACTCACTCTTGATCATTCCTATCCCAGCCCAGGGGGGTACTCTGGTTTCGGGACAAAAACCGAGCTCCGAGCCCTCCCCTTCGGACAGTACGCCAAACACGCATATTCTATATTATATCTGATTATATGTGAATCGTGAATCAAGATTTCATCTCATAGCTTAGCGAAATTTGGATATTAATCATTTCAGTGTTATTTGTGGAAAAGTTCCCCATGTAGGTATATTAGTGACTCTTCAGCACAGCTGCATAAATATGTTTTCTGTCAGCAAACAACTCTTGAAATCCATGTTTAGTTTTCTGGGCCAAAGTCCACGTGAGGTTTAGGCACGAGTTTTGTTGGTTACCTGAGTCTGTTGATGACCTTTCATATACATAGCTGAGGTGAATTTGATAAGGGAGCGTATCCGTCATGAATCCGGCCTGGCTGACAACACTGAGTCGTCAGTCAAATCTACATGGAAAATCATGAGAATTACCAAATTGCTTCTATGTATACAATATTAAATTTTTTTAGCATGCATATACCTTATAATCATTGTTTGTACACTTGTTTACTCATGGTTTCAGTCTAAAACGTATTGTCTTTACCATACATACAAAGTTCTTATCATGTTGAGCACACACCTACAGCCCTTTATCTGATTTAAACTTAAAAGCTATGTACCCTCTGGGATGTTCACATTAAGCCTTATATGAAATGAGACTTATAAATCTCACCGGACCTGCTTTACTAAGACATACTCGGGCTGATTCCAGGGCTCAAGCTGTTCATTAACTTGCATTCCAGGCACACTGTATCTTTCACTGCAGTCTATACCTCAATTCAGTTGGGACTTTGGGACCTTCGGGCACTCACTCGGGCAAAGACTGCAGCCAAGTCACTGACATGCCCATGTGTTTAGCAGCGGCCGCCCACATCTTCTGCAATAAAACTGCCTTCTCTCAACTCTACTGACTAATGTGACCACTTAAAGGAGTTTCTTTCTTTCTTTCTCTTCAAAGGCATATTGGGTTTATTTATTTTTCACTCTGTTGACTGTGGTCCATGAACTGTGAGGTTGGAAGGTAAATAAAGACATTACTGTATGTCAGAAGACAATCGTACCGCTTTTTATGTCTCTCCACAAAGCCTTTTCAGAGGCGTTCAAAGATCAGCCGTCACCAGGACGCAGAGAATGAGCGAGGCATAAGGCAGAACACCTGTGTGTGTGTGCGGGTTCATTAGGGTGTGGATTCATATACACACACACAAAGCTCTACATATAGCTCTGATGTTAGCACACACATGCGGTTATAAAAGACCCGGCACCACAACATTTTCACAAAGTCAAACAAACTCACACCTGCGGGTGCCGATTTCAAAGTGTCCACGCTGACCTGACCCACATTATTTTACAAGACAACCCTAGCATGTTAAATAGATGTTGAATAAATATGTGCAAAAAGTGCATGCTAACAAGGGCTTTCAACCAGCACAGAAAGCAAAGAAAAAAAAAACTTGTTTGGCTATTAGTAGAGAATCATCTGCACACATATCATTTCTCAAACAATTATTAGTGGTGTTTGCTAAGGCTAGTTGGCAAGCCGTGGCTTTGTTCAAATCTCCAAACCTAAGCATTAAACTACTGCTCATTGTGGACATTTTGTGTGGTTCATTGAGATGTGTAGTACTTTTCAGTTACAAGAAACCATTTAGAACACCTTAGCAACAGCATAGCAACATGCTAGTTGCCAGAAGATCTTAGAAAGACCACTTTGACCACAAAGATCACAGAGACCACTTTGCAATGAGACAAAACCACCCAGAAGTTTTAGCATCCCAATAGTTACATGTGAACATTGCACCGTATACAATTTTGCAAAGTAACATTGAAAATCTAGTTCAGCACACACTGAGACTAAAACTAAACTAACACAAAGACTAAATAATGTTTTTTGAAAATGTAAAAATGCAGAAAGTTTTCTGTGATGGGTAGCTTTAGGAGTAAGGTAATACTCCTAAGGGTAAGAGTGTGTGTCGGCATATGCATTCACTTCATATGTAAATGTACAAACAGTATAGGCTTAATGCCTTGAAAACATCACACTCAGCCTTCCAGAAGGGCCGGACCTTAGATTCCTTTCATCCATTCATCAGCTTGAGAGAAAACGAGAGACTTGATGTGAATGGAGGGAGTGAAAGGATAAAAAGGACGGGTCGAGGTGCTGGTGAACGTGTTGATGAGGGTTGCTGCCCTCCTCTGAACGTGGAATTCTGTTTTCCACGCCTTCCCTTTTTTCTCTCAAGGCCCTGACAGGTCATTTCCTGATGGGAGAGAGCGATAGAGGGACGACTGCTGATAGAAAGCGACAGGCGGAGATGGAGGGAAAGAGAACTTGTATCCTGTGAGGAGAACATGGAAGTGTGGGGAAAGATTTGGGAATGGAGGAGACAACTTGACAGGAAGTAGAAACTGCTGAAGTATAAATATGTACAAAGCTATTATCTTTGATTATTAAATCCTCATTCCTCCAGTTGTGTCTATTTATACCTCACTGCAGGAGCAGACTCGGGAAGCGTATACTGATACAAAGTCAATAACTCACTGCAGGGCAGGAGTGTGTAAAAGAGAGTGAGATACAGAGGAAGGCAATATCTGGAAGCGTTTCTTTTTTGAAGAGGAATTTAGACTTCCTGGAATTATCAGGCTCTCTCGTGTTGGTTTTCCATATGTTATGCAGTTTCATATGAGATCAAGTTTTCAAGACTTACCAGTCAAAGTTATTGG